>NC_040883.2:16884928-17017428 GCF_900634795.4 Betta splendens
CAGCAAATATTTGTTTTCACTGTACAATATGGCATTTCAGATGAAGGCTATATCCACCAAAACACAATTACAACAAAAAAATGGTATGGACTCCAATTTGAAATAACGCTAAAAAAAAAAAAAAAAAAGGTCTTCTGTTTGTCTTTTAACTGCATACACTGTCAAACAACGATGATGGTGATGAAGGCTCAAGATAGAGCAAGTGAGCAGGGCTCCAGCTTTTGAAGCATAAAGGAGTGAGTCATGATGACCTACATAGGCTGTGGAGAGAGAGTGAGCGAGAAAGAGAAGGGGGTGGGAGAGATTCCTTCCGCATATCAAAGTGTTTACTTGGCTCTGCATGTGCCTTCTCTCTGGGAGGGAGGGGAAAAAGGAAAGCAAGAGGGGGTAGATAACGTTAGGATGGAAAATAAAATGAGAGGACAAGGAACGGTAACATGCAAATTTGTGAAGGGGAGTTAAATAATACAGGGGCTGTCACAGTTGTTGCCCTTCTTGATCTTTGTACTGTGTGGTATAGAGAAACACATTTCTGTAAGGGGTCCCACAAAACAAAATGCTGAGAAATCAAAACTGCACACACATAAAATGGAGATGCCAAATATCTGTATGGTCTGAATAGACCTATAAAGAACAGCAATATCATTATGACTCTTGTGCATGATAATACATGACTGTCTTACAAGAAATTGTGGTTAAAATGTATGCCATGCAGTGCCAGTTATGTCTCAGATAAAATTTAGTCCAATACCAAGGAGACAAGCAACATTTATGGCTATAATCAATAAACACTGCAGATAGATCTAGTTGCTTTTGAAGCAGAGCTGTGGATCTGGTTTCCTAATCACCTCCACCACTGCACCCTGCTCCTTTACCCACTTTTGTTTGTCCAACAGTTTTTCCAATACAATGGAACAGTTTTTCGACTATGTGTGGGCCTGAACTGGGTCAGCCAGCTTAAAAGGAGAAGGACAGAGAAGTGAAAGAACAAGGAGAAATAGCAATACAGAGCTAAACCTGTCACTCAGGAAATAAGACATCCAGAGGATAGCTTTAAAGATAAATTATATGCAGTTGACAGATTTTAGGTCAATATGTGGTGTTGTGTGGTGAGATTCTTCAAATGAAAGGTGTATTTCAACCAGTGTAGAGCACTTAGCATTTTGAGATTTAAGTGATTCTCTGTAATTATTCAATTCTAAAAGAAAAAAACAGTGAATAATGAGTGATGTTCTATGCCAAGTGGGCTACATTGTACGAGTATTGTGCATCGTTTGGCCAGTAAAGTATCTAGCTTTTACCAAATTGCACAACAACTAATTCATACAACTAAGTGGAAAGAACAAATAAAACAACAATTACTGAAAAACACAGTTCCATAATGAACAGAGAGGGACTCGTTTCCCCCCACTGTCTCTTTCTGTTTTATGCTGCATCACCATTAAATGTGTCCATGGGACCTCTGCCAAAGAGCTGTAAGACTGCCATCCACAAGAGGATGGCTGCAACCAAAACAACCAACTACGTAATCCTGAATACATTTCTGTCTACTAGTACGCACACACACACACAATAATATAAACTATAGAAATGTATATAGAGGTGCCAGGAAAAGGACATCGGCCTGTAACTAGAAGAATCATAGTAACTAGAAGAGTGAGGAGAAACATCACTGAGGACCAACTAAGGGTGTGTATTTGTGTGTTTCTATGCCGTTGGGTGGCATTAGAAGATGGGTAAAAGGTAAGGAAATGAGGTTAGGGGAAAAAGGGAGGTCAGAGAAGGCATCTGGGGAGGAGATGTAAGGAGGAGGGGAGACGCACTAAAAGGATTGGTGAATTATTGATGAGAGCCAGCAGGCTGGGCCTCAGCACTAATGTGTGTGTGCGCGCGCAGACACACACTTACCCAGTGCATGGATATTGTTACACATTACATCAGCTGTGCTCCTTTCCCCTTTATCCTGCCACCACCCACAATCTCAATTTAGTCCGGACGTCTTCTCGTCTAGAGGCATTTTACCTCAACCTGTCTACGAAGGTCCTACTAAATAAGAACATTAGTATTAGTAAACATAAATAGTAAAGTAGTATTCAATTCAAACAGAAAAGGAAACCGCACCTAATAATCTGATATAAATTATTGTATGACAAGGCACATACTTAAGAACATACATGCTACAAGAAATGAGTTCATGTAGAGGCTAGGAGCCATGCAGAGTCCCACCTCTAACAACTGTGCGTGCAGGCCAAGAACTGCACAATGCTGGTGGACAAATCCACTTTACACGGAATCGGAGGGGGGACTGAACCAACCCACTTCCCACCCTACTCTCAGCTCTAAGTGTCTTTGTGTATATATATGTGCGTGACTGGATGATAGAGAGAGGGGGTGTCATGAGGCATGGAGAAAATGTTGTGTCTGAATCAGGAGAGCAGGGGGAAGCATAAGGCTGAAGACAGACAAAGAGGTGAGGAAATAAGTCCTGGAACTGGGAATAATTAAACAGAAGACAGACAAAACTAGTGTTTATGCTGCTGTGATTTTACATAAAATGAAGGCAGCAGCTTATTTTTTGATTGCATGCCGTTACTGTAATGCTAAACTAGATCCCATAAGAGCCTTAGCAACAAGCTCAGTCATCCAAATGACCCTTCCATCCCTGTCAGTGACAAGACAAATTTATTCATATTTATGCATGCATTTTTTTGCTGTACTACAATTACCTGTATACAAAGTGAGGGGATAAGAAAAGGACAAGACTTGTGTACATATTAGATCGGTGTATATTAGAGAAATTGTGTGCAAAAAAATGCATGTGAAATGCAATGCTGTAAAAAGGAAAATAAAATTTAAAGAATTCAATCAAAACAAGGCCTAATAGTATAAAAAGTTAGTATATTTAACCTAAGTTACTTTGAAATTCTTTAAGTGAAGAGAGATTAAATTCATATTTGTTTTAACATCAGGATCAGCCAATAGAACTGAAATCTGTTTTTGCGAGAGACTGTCTTTACATCACTTTACATTTGCACAGGATATTGGTGCACAGGCATATATTTCGGGTTTCCGTATGCGTGTATGCAAGCAGAGCACCGCATACTGAACTGAGCAGAGCTGAGCTGAGCTGCATACAGAGCTGCCTAGCTCTGCCTCAACAATGTTGTTGCCTCTAGAGCTCTGGTCTGCCCTTCCCCCACTCTTCTCTCTCTCTCTTTCTCTTTCCCCTCCCCCTGACTGCGGCAGGCAGGCAAGCAGGGCAGATGGTATCCTAGCAAGCAGAATGACCCTGGTGTTCCTGCCCCTTGTTTTGATCCTGCAGTCCTGATTGTCCAAGCCTAATCCTACACTAGCCAGACCTAATGGACTGCTGCCAGCACTCTTATTAAGCACACAAAGGCTTTCCATTCCAGCTAGAGTGCTAGCTAGCTCATCAGCCTACACACACTACCTCTGTGCCGTCACTCAGCTGCTTTCCTCTATCGTTATTCTCTCCAACTTGTCTCTTCTCTTGCTCACCAAGCTTCTATTTAGACAGATAATTACTTCACCTAGCAACATAGTAACTATGACAGACAAATCTGAAGCCCAGGTAAGTGGATTTGATACTGACTGAAGGTACTGACTATGGCCTCATCATAGTGCTTCCAACATGTGAACCATGGAGATACAACCGGGGAAACAAAACTGAAAAAGAAAAAAAAAGAAAAAAGATTTCAACTGCTCTGCACGACTGCATTTATTATTAACAGGAATTACTACAAGATGAAATAGTAAGGGGGGTGTTACAAGAACTAACAAGACCTTTCTACCTTCTTCTCGTCAATAACTACACTTACTCCTGATTCTGCTGTAGATGACCCAATTGCTTGACGTTCCTCTAAGTGTTTGCAAAATTCTGTACTGTTAAAAAGTAGCAAAGTTTCAAGAACGTGACTGGCTCAGAAAAGCATAATAGACATAATACTGAAATTTATAAAAGTCTCCAACCATTCGCCTTGACCACAGTGAGAGAAATATAGCTTGTTAGGGCACTGAATGTTTTTCAGAGGGCTTAGCTATACAATCTCATTCTTGTGTCCTCCTCTACTCGCTTCTCTCATCTCTGAGCTAAATTCAAAGATTATGACTGAGAATTCTACAGCATGTTGCCTAGCAACTTTCACAAGAAAGCCACACTACATCAAATCACATGAGGGACATGTGCAGGCCCATGCACACCCACCCAATAATAAGGAGTTTATACATCTTTGAACAATCCAGAAAGACTGAAAAACAGAATTGTCTCCTTTCGCTACACATATTTTAGTTACATAATTTAATAAGAAAGTTGTACATGGGTCAAATCTTCATCCAACATTACAATCTCACTTGTGTGCGTTAAAAGAACTACTGTGCTGTACTGAAAAACAGGGCAGAGAGATAGTTATAACCACGAAAAGGAAGGCATTGTGAGGTAGTCACTTCTTCGTTTGAAGATGGATCATAAAGAGGCTCAGCTTTACACTTTTACAGCTGTTTACCACCACAAAAGGGTCAGGACATAGTCCACCTTTGCGTTGCTTAGCTCATTTACTCTGAAATTCTTTCAGCTGTAAATGTACAAGGTTTTTTTTTTAAGTTAACCTATTAATTGCCAGGAGTTTGTCGCGTGATAGAACTACTATAGGGATTTTCAGAAGGCAGATGGCTTATCAGCATGAGCAGGCTGAGTCAACGCAGATGATGTAAGACAGCTCCAACCAGACTAGCCAACTCCTCTACTTAAGAATCCATCAGGTTTTGCGATCAATAGGAAAGGGCCCTGGCTTTGTGATGCAGCTGCTGCATAGCAATAAAAGCCTCACTGGGCCTGACCTGACCGCTTATAACAAGACCGTGTTGAATTACAAGCAAACCATATCAACTTCTTGCACTGCATCACACCTTCTCTGTACAATAAATGTCACATGCTAGTCACTATGCTATACTCATTGTAAAAGCCACCCAACTGTAGTGCTATGTGTTACAGTACAGCAGAGGAAAGGACGCAGAGTCGCAGTCTGTGCAGCAGTCATAACAGTTATCTCTTGCAGGAAACCTGAAAGGATCATATAAGTGCTGCTCAAGAAACGTAGCATTCATATTATATTTAATTTCCAGCGCCTGCATTAAGTGCCAAGTCAAAATGCATTAGATAAATAAAATTCTAATACGAAGATGTATATTAACATTATACAGTTTGCTACTTGTCTGTACTATTCTCTACAGGTTACTTACAAAACTGCAGGTCAGAAGCTACTTGAAAATAAATCTCATAATGTAGTATATATAGGAGCTATTTCAAATCATGGATTCTGCGTACGTCTGCTATCCTTAAGCCTTGCCATTTTTCTTCAGATTTGCGTCTCTAGCCTAACATCACCACGCCAAAGAGGCACTCTATTTAGCTGCTCACACCCCTGCTGGCTCTCAATACTCTGTCAATGCCTTGGCCAAACTGAATTTCTGCCTCAGATGGTTCGTCTCTATTTGTTAGCTGCAAAGGTTGGATGCCTTTTTTTCCTTTTTAAATAGTGGGGGAATGAGGGGACAGGAAAAGAACTGGTAAGAAAGAACTAGAAAGGGAATAAAAGAAGATAAAAAGGAAGATGCTCATTGGGAAGGGCAAAGGGGAGGGTTTGGAAGAACAAGCAGCATGGTGTGAATAGCTGTGCTGTAAATCAGCCTTCCCATAAAGTCTCCCTGTGAGAACAGCTCACGTGTTGCCTCGTTACGCCACAGTGTCACAATGTGTGCCGGCACGCTCACACACTTCAAAAAACACAAAAAATAAGCCCTGCAGAGCTCCGCGCTACTACACTGAACTCTTCCACTGCTGCTCAATGGTACATTATAAAAACTGTGTGCGTGCACGTGTGTGTGTGTGTGTGTGCGTGCACGTGTGTGTGTGTGTGTGTGTGTGTGTGTGTGTGTGTGTGTGTGTGTGTGTGTGTGTGTGTGTGTGTAGGGCAGATGATGGGGGAAGGTGCAGTGAGTTTGTGACTGGCATTTCAAACATCCTCCCTGCACAAAATAACATCCTGGGAAGATAATCTGTGAGCGTGTGACAATTTATTCAGGCTCACGTTTCTGCAGAGTGTGAAAGCCACTGAGCGGTAGAGGGGAAGTGCAGGAGACCAGTGAGTGTGTGCTGGTTACTTCTGCTGCCTAGAGACACCCAGCTAACAGCTTCACCAACCACACAGAAAATAACAGACACACCGCTTGTTCTCATTTGTTCTTCCACATTCACTACCTCATTCAATAGGTTTAGCAATTCTTCATTTTACTCCCCAGTTGCAGCATAACCATCAATCTATGCAATTTCTTAGAAGATATATAAATATATAAATAAATATATATCTTCTATAGATGCTACATTATTTTTGCTACATTTATTTTCAAGTAGCTTCTGACCTCCAGTTGCAGGGTCCCGTGGTACTGAGGCATTTAAAACGGTACTATATTGCATTTGGATGGGACTGGTAGATGCAGCTCTGCCGGCAGCGCCCGCAACAGCGCCACAGCTTTTTAACTACAGCTGAGAGGACGAGGAGCACGTCGAAGCTTGGGTAGAAAAAAAGCCGAAGGAAACAGCAAGGAAGTGAGTGAGCAACGTGGACGGAGCAAGAGGAAAGCTTGGAGAAAGCAGAGACGTTGGAGAGGGGGAGGAAATGGCCGCTACCACTGTCACCACCGCAACTTGTGGACTAACCAGGGGCGCGAAGTGCTACATGGCAGTACTTCATCTTAAACAATTGAGCATAAAACTATTCAGTATCAGTCCGCGTCAGTCAGGGAGCCTACCAATGTAATCGAGTCTGGGTTTTGAGTAGCAAGCAGCAAGCTTTCTCCAGCGTAACCCATTTTAACAATCAGACAGCAGCGTTATCCATATGAGTTTGTTGATCTATTGCACATAATCCATGGAACACAAAACGGCGGTAGTATCAACTAGCGAGAGAAAACAACAAGTGCACCCGGAAGTTCTCCAGAGACATTTAACTGGACTTGCTGACAATTGCTAACATGGTCCATAGCTTTATCTGTGCATCAACATTACATCAAGAAACCTACACAGCATAGATAGGTGCACGCACACAATATATACTGTATTTAGAACATATCAGCTTCCCTAAGTAGCTACTAGGCTGTAAAAACTAGTGCTGGTGCCAAAAACTTCCCCAGTTGGAGACAGATTTTAAAACATCCCCTACAACTAGAGCTTCTTCCTTTATATTGACATGATAAAGTGGCTGGTCATCCACTATATTCTATACTCACCAGCTGCCAGCAATCCCCAACAGCTGATGATTTCACTTGTACAACTGATGCTGGAGTTTAAAAACATGCCAGTGCAGTACAATCTGTTGGTTAGTGTTGTGGAGTGGTTAAGTAGTGTTCCAGAGAAGTAAGTGGGCCATAGTGTGTCTAGCTAATAGCATATGTTGCTATGTTGTAGCTATAAAAAATGGTTTTAGGAGCGCAGTCCATGGGTATAACTCAAGCTAAACAAGCCTCTATCATTATCCCGGGATAGAACTAGATGTGAATTTTAAGCAGAAACAGCTGGCTCCAAAACCACAAGGTTCAATCAGCACAGCATCACCTACCCCAGGTATTGTCCTATACCCAGCCTGCTGTATCCAGACAGCTTTCAATTGATAAATAGCTTTACATTCATGGAGCCACACTTGCATACTCATCTACACATACACCATTACCCCTTCAGTGATGTTGTTGCGATTGAAGTGGGAGCTAGGGGCTTTCTAACAGGTGGGCACACATGCTGTTGGGGAGATTCAGCAGATTATCCCGCCAGCACTTGGGGCAGGCTTGCCTTGACACAGTTCGTGTGTGTCTGTATAATTCCTCTCTAAAAGGACAGGTGAGGAGTAGTACTGCCTCATCTCATTCCTGATCACGTACAGTTTCAGGCCCATTAGGACATTCCTCCCCCAGCTACCCCAACCACCCACTCACAACACACAACTCTCCCCTCCAGAAACTATTCAAGTTGCTGAGCAGAAGGCAGCTGCTATCCACTAAACTTTCCCAGCAGCAAGGAAGTGCTCTAGTGCAATTTTAATATTTAAATACAGATAAGCTCGTGGGAGCTAAATGCTACCACAGGGTGTGATAGTCCGATTGTCTTCTTACAGTCAAAATGAAGCAAAACTGAAATATGTGCTGTGCTCTTTCAACTCCTTTGTTAAATCTGATGTTTTACCTATCTTTGCAGCCACATTTGTGCATGGTTTGAGTCATTGCTCATAATACACAAACCTCCATCTGGGGAAGAATTGTTTTCCTGAAATCCTACCATAAGCTGACAGCCAGTCAGTGGTCCAGATCACAGAACACAGACTCACACACTTACAGACACATCAATTCTCTTTGCAGTGGAAAGCAATTATAGTATTTTACGATCACTTTGAAATTAAATAAGTGGCATATTTTTGACGAGCACAATTATGTCTAACCTCTATTGAAAAATTGATAAGTCTTGAGCACAGAATTTTGCCTCTGTCTATTAAAACAGCAAACATTTGACTTAATGTCCTTAGTCCTAGACAGTTAAACAGAGAAATGTTTACTGATACAGAGCTATCCACTGCCTCCTCAGGCCTTTGTGACAGGTGCTGTACTTATTTTCCACTGCTAAGCAGGACCTAATTTTTCTGCCATTCACACCATTTGGCTATGCAAGTTACAGCACTTGCAGAATTTAATGCCAACTGGAGCATAGATGAAACAAGCATGAGGTCACCAACATTTCACCAAGCTGCAAAGCAAAAAAAAAAACAACAACAATGAGCTGGAGTAACTGACTGATACCTACACCTTGGTTGAACTCAGTAAACTCAATTGTGTCGGGAAATAAAATACACAAATACAAGGCCGAAGAAACCGACTAGGAGCTTTGCTACTTAAAAAAAAATGATTTAATGGTTCAGAGTCAACAACGTTGCCAATGCTAAAGACTTGCCATTCCTGAAAACTATAGCTGAGACAGGCTCAGCAAGTAAAATGCAGCAAAGCCAAGAAGACACAAAAATACAAGTGTCAATAAGAGGGAAAACTTTATTCTACATTTACTTAAATACTTAACATGTCCTTGGAAGTGGAGCATAGATTTGTCTTTTTCATTGTTTGTTTACCATGTTCTTTAAAGTGTGTAACACAAATGAGCAGGAAGATTTATGTTCCTATTATGGCACTGAACTACATCAGGAGGACACTTACGTAGCATCCATAGCAACACCTGGATTCAGCTACATAGCATATTTTGAGGATTTAAATATGCCTATTGAGTGTTAAAGTGTCTTTTTTGACAAATCAACAACTAAACTAAAAATGGCAGCTTGCTTCGACAGGCAGATCTAAATTCATAAGCAGCAGACTTTTAAGATTTACCATAATTTGGCAGGAGGCTGGAATTATATTCAACTCAACAGTATTCATCTCTTTCTGTTTATCTGATTTTTTCCATAATGCTATGTCATCTTCAGCTACATTATTTCAGTTAACGTATTTTATGTGAGTTTGTTTTAAAAATTATCATTATTTAGAAAAATGTTGAAGTCTTCTTAAATGTATTTAATCATAAGACTGACGTACAAAATCAGAAGTTTTCTCAATTTGGGACACAGCTTGTCATTAAGGGGTGAGGGCGGCTCCTGAAGCTAGACAATGATATAGAAGATGCTCATGACAGTCAGGTAAAATGTTACAGGTTTTGTCCAGGCTGCTTAGAAGCTTATTGAACACTTGTAACCTGTAAACTACAGTCATAAAAGGCAACAGAAGCAATGTTTGTTGGGTAACCACTGCTACGTGGCAAAGAGCAAAATCACCCAAAAATAGGAGAGTAATTAAAATAGCCTGGCATGGTTAGATTGTTTTCTAAAAATGGTGGAATGGGCTGGACACATGCTCCAACATAAAAAAGACAAATGTCAGGTATTAAAAGAGATGCCAAATGAATTCGGGTTGTCAGATTCAAATTACATTTTAATTGTATTTAGTAACACAAGATACTTGAAATTCCCAATAGATCCTAATTAGCGCCTCTGAGATCAAAGTATAAACAAAAGCACAACACATTTTCTAATGCTGGCTCTTTGGACAGACGTCCAATTTATTATTATTTTTTTTTTTTATATAAGAAATGCACAGACATACAGGCATAAAATCTGAACACTGGTTGTTTCATATAAAATGAACATAGGTACACAAACGGACATAGTTCAGTTTTTTCCTCCTCGTGCAGCACTCATACATTTACAGGAAATCTTCTGACGGGCTAGGTTATCTACATCAGTCAGCCTGATTATTATGAACATTGGTGTTTATAGGATGGTATACTCCAGAATGCTGTCGAATGACAAAAAAAAGATACTATTCAATCTCATACAGTAGCCAGGAGCAGCAGATAAAGATGTAGGACAGAAAATAGAGAGCCACCACACCTCTGATATCTTATCAGAACACATCGCTGCCACACAAAGAAGCTACTCTCCGCTCACAAGCACACAAACCCTCTGAATGTGAGGGCGGATGAGTGTGAGTCATTCTTCCTTCTGGCCATGGAAATAAAACAAAACAAATGTACATCATACAACTGTGGCAAGATACTGAACCCTAAAAATTATAATTGCAATGATAAATCAATCAGTAATAACAAATTACTTTGATTTTGAAACCAATCTTACTATACCATACTAAGATTGACTAAAAGTATAACAAACAAGTAGAACATACAACAACTTTTCACCAGTCCAACCAAGTACTGCCATTAACGACAAGATGCTCTATTGACAGAACAAAAACACTTTACAAAGCTCAGTGGTTGGTGAAATAGATGGTTTGGGTCTAGACTATGAGCAGAAAAGGGAAAAAGCATTTAAAAAAGACAGACAAACAAGTCTAAATCTGGTTGACGCGATATAATAGAACATCATACTATAAATGTGCTGTAGTATTTACAAATCACGAGCTGAACTTCGTATGACTTGCAGGTTAACGTTGTCTTTATTTGATTTTAATGGTCATATGACAAAAATTAGGGTGCAGCATTTCTCTTGTTGTTGCTTAGTTTGTTTTCTCCAGCATTTCGCCAGCGGCTGCATTATTTTGCCATTCAACTGCGCCGTAAAATTAGCAGTCCGACAAATCGATAACAGCAAATCATTGTCTATAAATTTCTGTCATCAATTATCGATTTGTTCAACTATCCAAAACAACAAAAGATGGTCTACCTCTTCTGTATTTCAAAAGTGAAAAATGTCAGAAAACTGTAGCTGAGCCGCAACTTTTTTTACAACGTTTGCAGGGATTATGTGAAAATCAAAGCAGAAAGTCTATGCCTGATCCACAAAAAAGTCAAGTGTTAAACACTATTGGTCCTGGATGGGTAAATAAACAAGTTGTTTCTATAGCTACTGAGTGCCTTTGGTGCACATGGTGTCTTGGCTTTCCCAAATAAAATCTCTAAATATAACCCTTCACAACTGTAGCAATGTTGAATAATGAAGCATGGGAGGTTACAGAAAAGGAAAACAAAGCAAGTCTCAAAGGCAAATGCATGGAACCTTTACAAGTTTATATTGAATATATTTTATTCTATTTTAAATTGCAAGTTAAAATAAAATTCTATTAAAACCATAGACATGCAGCCTTCAACAAAGAAAATGACAAATGGCAAAACTTAACAGAAATTGTATGTCAAAGACTGGGGATTCTGCATATTTAGAACTGCTGGTACGTCAACATTCCCAAGTAGTTACACAAAGCAAAGCCTTTTCTAGGGGGTGGTGTCAGTGCTTCAAACACTGTCAAACACAGATGCTGTGGGAATCTGGCAAGACGCAACGCAGTAGATTTAGAAAAAAAAAGGTTTTTTTTGTTTGTTTATTTCATAATCCTGCTAAATTACAAAACATTTTCCTGAATCCAAGACTATTGGATGTGTTCTGGTGTGACTAGACCTGTCACAATAATTCAATTATGTTTACATGAATGTCATCAACATTTGACAGTTGCACTGTTCCATCTCAAATCACGTCCTACAACATCTTGCATAATGGTAAATGGTCCACATTTATAAAGCACATTTATACACCCTTTCAGGAATACAAAGGACTTCACAGTAGCTTCTTATTCACCCATGCACTCTCACATTCACACACTGATGTCAGCAGCTGTCATGCAAGGCGCTAGCTTGAAACACCAGGAGCACATGGGGTTCAGTGTCTTGCCCAAGGACACTTTGACATATCGACCATGGCCATAGGACCATCAACCTTAGAGAACAACCTCACTACCAACTGCGCTATTTTCACCCCTCTGTGCATAAGTACAGTTTTCATTTATAAAATGGCCATTTATGCCATTTAGAAGATTATGTGCCTGCACCTAATGGAGTAATGTCCACATCAGTTTCATGAACAGAAACAAATCAGGTTTCAGACTTATTAACCCACTATATTACCATGTAAGACATGGTCGCCCCATAATGCTCCTCCACAGATATAACTGACTCCGGCTCCCCTGCTCGCCTTCTGGTATAAGTATACACAAATCTCTACAAACAATAAAAGAACAGGCTCTCAAGTCCAGAGATGGCTACAAATGTCGGTCCTGCCATCCACCCCCATACCACATTCAGCTCTAATATCTGTTGTCGACAGCAAAGAGGATGGGTAGCGTGTGGTGGGTGAGTATTTGTTATGGTGGTGGTAATGGAGGGGTGCAAGGGGATATGGGACTAAAGCTATTGTTACCATATAGCATAAGATGACATCATTTTCCAAGCATACAGCTACTCTCTCTTCCAAAGACAAGTGGGTGATAGCAGCTGATAAAGCAGACTGCATTAACAGTCTAGAGTAAAAAAAAACATTTTTGGATACTATACCAGAACATATATAAAACACATCTCTCAGTGAGTTTCCTACATACCCAAATGACAGCGTTAAGTTCTGGGTTTCCCATTTAGAGAATCCTGGTTATCATGGAGTTCAAAAACACAGATTTCCAGCAACGACCTAAACCATAGACAAACTGTGTTACAAACTATGTTTGCATGTGAAATGTCCACCACTGATCGAGAGCCATAGTAAGAAAGTCAGAAGCTGGGTGGCTAACGCACATAAGCAGATAAGCAGTTCATTTCACAGGGTAGGGTAAGTACAGCAGAGGACATTTCAGATAGACTTATTTTATCTTCAATGTCTGTATGTAGCTCTGCTTGCCAATTCCCTCCAACTTTTCTAGGTTCATTTGTGTACCTATGTACATGGCATAATGAAACATAGGTCAGCACTTTCAGGATCTCTAAGGAAAGGTATGCACTTAAAAAGTCTATTATGATCTCTATGTTTTCAGTCCGTTTTAAACAGATAGGACACGGCAGTCATTACGTTATTATTTTGACATCAAATAAGAATTTCACTGTGGATAAGGTTTCAAAATTGTAACAAACATATCAAGGTCCACTGCAATATAAATACCCTACTGAATCTTTTTTGGACTTTCTCTCTACAAGCAAATCTGTGTCAGCAAACAAGACACTGGTAACATACACGTGATACCTCAGCGACACAGTTATAATCAAATACAGCTGACCAGGTATAATGTTCCAACAAATCAACTTTAAAACAGTCCTCCACTGAAAAGGTACTCACATTAAAAGCAGAATATGTCTCTTGTTCATAGATTTTATTAAATGCCTAACTACTAAAATTGCATTTTCTGGTAATTTGAGAAAGACAAGTGCTTGCCTCAGCCCACCATAGATAAAACATCATAATCGGGTAGGTAGGCTGCTTTCAGGTTGCTTTAAGTGTAATGCATACAAATTACTAAATTCCTGATTATTCTGTGACTATTAATTACAGCATAAAACCCCTTGAAATGAGAGAGAGCGAGAGAAACAAAAACATGAGGGTTTATGAATGTAATGCAAAATTAAGTAGTAAAGACATTGCAACCCTAGAGTACAGCAAAAAGTGATAATCTCACGGTTTCATAAAATATGCCAAACAAAAACTCTATTGTGGTTTAATGCAATGCAAGTGCACACTTTTTTCTGATTTGCAGTAAAGAATGCGGGATTGTGTGGGAAGGGTTAAGTTAAAGAGCTCCATCTCCTTCCTCATCTGTCCCCATGGCTGTCTATTGGTCATAGCCCAGCTATTTCAAAGCCTGTGCCCTGTTGCATTGTAAAAAAAAAAAAAAAAAAAAAAAAAAACACTGCATACCTGGACTAGACATATAAAAATATTTATTGTTGTAAAGGTCTATTTAATTAAAGGCCAAAAAAACTCAGTCTATTTTCCTTTATATTTCTTTAGGATATCATGTAGTTGTTTACATTATGTAGCTTAATTTACATTTTAACATGTCTGCCATAACTAAACAAGCTAGCAAACTGACAGACCGCAGGTAGCACACTGCTAGGTGCTGCATTTTTAAACAGCTTAAGATCCTACATGCCAATCTGTGATGTTAGTTAGCCATAGAGGTGCAAGGAGTAAGGATCTTAAATTTTCAGTAGGACAATCAAGCTTTTATAAAGTTTATGGACACCAAGAAATATGCAAAATGTTTACACAGGAGGTGTGGCTCAAAAAGGACATTTCTATAGCATCAGCTTCAGTGACCACACAGTCGATACAGGATAAATTAACTTAAGGGATGGCTCAAAGTCACATGCTTTAGGTGCTCAGAACCAAACTCAATCACTTTAGTCCTGATGGAGAGATACAAATATTTAGTATGACAAACCAGCATTATTAAAAAAAAAGCGTGTAATAATGTGGTCCTCCTTATGGATGTATAGCCCTTTTCACATATTTACTGTTACACACTGGCAAAAGGCACGTATAAAAAGGAAAAACCTGAGACTTCCTGGACCTAGCTTCAGCAACCTATCGAGTCCAAAGTCTGTTTGATATCAGCAAGTTGCATTGTGGATTTTCCCCTGACGTATTCGTGGCAGATACTGATTGGTTGTGCTCATGACATTTATGACATCTTGTGACCGGGACATAGTGGTATAAAAACACACATATTGGCACTTTTCCATAAAAAACTCAGATGGGCCACAATCATACTGATTAAGAGAGAATGTCCGGTTGAGTGCTGCTTAGTTCTTTTAGGAGTCTTTGACAAAATGAATACACGTGCTGGGACCGAGCCACTGATGCACAGCTGCAAAAAAATCAAAGGCCCAAGCACGGGAGGGGAGGGGGGTGTAACTTGTGTACAATGGTGTACACGCCCTCATAAAAAAGGGGTATGTTGTCACTGGGAAAGGTCTGTTGAACGAACACCTGGCTAGGGTGAAGCCTAAACCTGCTGAAGCCTTAGTTGTCCTGCCTTTTGTATTTTAACAGTACAACAATGCCTGTTCCTCTGTCCTATATTACACTTTACCATATTACAAATAAGGAATTGACCACATGACTCGTTTATAAAACTGATGTTGAGAAGTGCGTATAAGCAAGTGACGAAGAAGAGGCTGTGTGTCAGACAACAAGGTCAGCCCATCCCGGGAGAGGTGTTGGCTTTCTTACAGAGTACAGCTACTTGAAACCAAGGTCACTTGGTTTGTGGCTATGAGGGGGACAGAAGAGTGGGGCCAGACAGAGACAGCTGTAAGCAAGCCTTGTGGTACAGCTGTGAATGAGTGTGTAAGTGCATGTTTTTGATGGATGGGATTGATGGAATTTGGACACACATATCCACTCCCATTCAGGGCTGAATTTCCTGAAACCAGATGCCTTTCTGACATAAACAAATCACAATCAGAGTCCATTAACATTGCCATTATGACAAGAAGCTGTAGAGCAGGAACATCAGTTGCTCACATTAACCTTTAATAACCAACTGTGATGTTTTGACTGCCTTAATATAGTAGAATTTGCATTGCACCGTCAAACTGCAAAATATTAGAGCAGAGTTTCACATACAAACTGAAGACAGTCAAGCATGAGGTTCAATTAACAATTCAGGCTCTCAAACTATGCAAAAGAATTTTAGAGTAGTAGCTGAAAGCTATCTGATATGTCCAGAAATAAATTGCGAAGCATAGTTAACATTAAAAGCAGTAACAATATTGAAGGTCCTTTGAACAGGTACTATTATCAAGCAGTCCAGTCGATCAATGCCGACCTGCCTATAGAGAGTTCTAATGATGGGAAAATGCTGCAACAACAGCAATGTTTAGTTGTACCGCACATCACATTCTGCATGAATGCGGGACAAATGGAAGTCATGGTGTGACATGCTGAGGGTACAGATGAAGACTGGCAGATCCAGATGGATGAGACTTACTGGATGGACAAACAAATCCAAATTGTAAGAAAGGAGGGCTTCTTCGATGTTATCTTATCCTCCCCCACCTTGGACAACGGCCTAGCAACTCTAAATTTAGCCTTCACATCTAAACACAGTCTTTGGTGTAGCAGCTACTCTTTGATGGGAACTTGGCTCATGGCTGACACACTCAAAGCACGCTCAAGTCCAACTCCAAATGCAGTGATGAAGCCAAGTAAGTATAAAAATGCAAACTTGAGACAATTTCTTGACTGTCTCACAAAAAAAAAGCACTGCAGCAGTACAACAGACTTTGTTAGAAAGCAACCATGTCCAGGGCTTAAGAATAACACATTGACTTCAGTACAATAACTTGAAAACATCACATAATGACAGCATTTATAAAAAGATGAAAATTTTGTTTCTCTATATTAAATGAGTGATGTTTATATATTGGGTATTAGGTTGATATTGATTAGTTCAATAATTATTTTTTAAACACTTACAAAAAGAGCTATGATAACATTCCTATTCATTCTGAACAAACCACACATCCAAAAAGAACCACAGTACAGAGATAGAAGTAACAAATAAAATTAATTAGATTTACAAGAAGAGAAAAGAGAGACTATGACTCAACAGGGAGACTGTGGCACGAAACCTTTACTTTTTCTTTTCAAATACATGGTTCCATCCAATGAAGTGTGGACTACACGGTGGTTCATAGACCTCCAACATTATAAAGCGGCAGTGAGTCTAAATCAGTCTAAACATCAGGTACAGATCCTG
Source organism: Betta splendens (assembly GCF_900634795.4). Classification (NCBI taxonomy): domain Eukaryota; kingdom Metazoa; phylum Chordata; class Actinopteri; order Anabantiformes; family Osphronemidae; genus Betta; species Betta splendens. The sequence continues at coordinate 16,902,062 of NC_040883.2, forward strand.
TTTGTGTGTGCCTGTATTAACATGTACTTACGCTTGTGGAAAACAGAATGGGATGCAACCATGACCTCCCAGCAAGAACAGAAACGCCTTCACGAAAGCCAGCCAACATCCTGTGCTCACTGATGTGCCACTGGATCATACCATTGTATTACTCATGTAAGCACTTGTTTTGTGTTAAAATTTGTTGACCCAAAATTTCTCCGGTGCCTGTAGACTTATGCTTTTCAACACAAATAAATAATCAAAACGGCATCCAATAAGACAATGGTAATTTTTAAACCATGTGTATGACGAATTACTGAAGTAGCACAATGTCTATATGAAACAAAAGCCTATTTTAAATGTATCTAATGTGTGTTTTAGACAATATTTACTAAAATGTATCAAACGGAAACATTTGTCCTTAAGACTGCAGAAATAAAAAACAACCTGAACCAAACACAAAGCTGTCATGATGCACTGTGATTTAGTCTTTTCACTCTCACTCCTACAAGTTACATTCACTCATTCAAAGTGCTAACTGGTCTGCTCCTCCATTACACAGAGTACACTGGTCACCCACTCCCACTCTACTAACAGTGGCAGGCCGCCAGGTGGGGAAGGGTGAACGTGTGTGGTCGAAAAGCACAGGACCGTGGCATAAAAACAAAAACCAAAGATTTATTAAACATATGCAAACCTCATCATAAGCAGTCTGCCTCAATGAATTTGACATGTATCGAGAAGGCTCCTTGAATTAGCTGAAACCCCGGTCAACTACTGGGCTTGCTGACGTAAAAGGGCAAGAAGTGAAGCACAGTACTGCAATACATTGCTCCGCAATGCCCTTAGAACTGCTCGCCCTATGGCAGACCTAAAATTCCTCTGCTTGTGATGCGAGCTCCCTGCCATTCAGGTTGCTATTAGCGTTTTCTCCTCACCCTACGCCACAGTGCCTTGCCTGTTCCCTGCAAACAGACTCCCTCTATACAACATCAGTATACAGCCTGTCTGATGGGGGGAGGAGGTGCAGCAGCAGAGGGGAGGAAGAAGGGAAGGTTGGGAAAACAAAGCCTCTATAGTTGTCTCTCCAGCCGGGCCAGGCCGAGCCGCTCTAGCGGGGGCGAGTTATGTAATGTGACTGGCAAAGCTCACTTCCCTGTTCAGATCTGCTGCACACACTAATCCCCACTAAGCAACAAGCCTGCTTTAGAGGAAAGGGAGGAGACAAACGAAAAGCTATGAAGGCACTAATAAAATATTTCCGCTTTTAATTTGTACCAAATCAAAACACACAGATCATTTACTGATAGTTAGATAAGAGTGGCAACTAAATTTTCAAATAAATCCCATGCAACTGACATAAAAAGGACAAATACTGCCTAGTCATATTAAACCATTTGCAACTGGTAAGTTCTGCTGCACTGTTTCGGTTCTTAAGAACAATATATAAAATACAACATTAATTTATCACAATGCTATATGCACATTTGAATAAAAAAAGAATGTACCATCAAACCATAATAAACCCTAACAAGTAGAAGCCAAACGGATATTTCTTGAGGTGAAAAAAAGAAAATTTCTGGATGACGACCAGACCAGATAGACAATTTAAAAAGGAGTTCAAAATATTTTTCTCACTGATTTACAGAACTCCTGGTCTCACTCAATTGCCATCACTGCTCAAGACAATTGGCCACTCACACAGTTTCACACAAACTTCTTCATTAGGAGGTTCCTTCTCCTATCACCTAAAGCTTGCTCAAGAAAGATGGCCAGGTTTTCTACAGAATCCGTAAGTTGTATTGTTGTACAATAAAAATCATCAAATACATACATTAGTGCCATATAAATAAATGGAAATAAAGTGAAACAAAACCACGTGACTAGAAACACAGGAAGACAGGAAGGAAAAAAGTGTCAGGATTTGTGTGTAAATGTCCAGCCAAGTAAGCCCACATAAACACAGCGTGTATTCCACTCCTGGCACTGTAATAAACTTTGTGATCAGTTTCCTTGGTTTCCACTGACAGTAAGCAGATACAGGCAGCTCGATGAGGTAAACAGTAGCCTCTGTTGAAAGTGCTCAACCAGAGGCGAGCAGACACAAAAAGGGGCCATGAAAGAGTAATACATTGAGAGAAAGAAATAATGTCAGGAGAAAATGATGGCGAGCTGGTGTTGCAGCTGTTTAGGTTAGTAGGCAGACATAAAGACTGGTGGAACAGCACGACAGAGAATTGGTTAGCCCTCCTGCCTCTAGTCACTGCTAGAGAGGGTCAGAGGTTCAAATCCGCCAAATACATGATGGATTGATACTAACTGGTTTTGTGTTCAGTACTCATATCACATTTCTTTCTTTGAGAATGTGTCTCTCAACATGATTTGACATGGAACTGTTATTATCCAGTATGAAGATTTGTTGAACCATTTTATAACTGATATGCTGCAGTAAATACAATCCATGCAACCTTCAATGGCAAGCCTTCATTGTCATCTCATTAAATTTCAACATCGCCATGGCCATTTAATTCCCTGTTGCATTGCAGTATGTTTGTTGACAAAAATCTGAAATGTACTGCATCCTAGAAACTATGACTCGTCAACAATATGAACCAGTGTTTGACTGATGCAGAACTTTAGTGTGAATTAACTCTTATTTTGTGACGTATAGATTAACAAAAGAAAACGTGCAATCATGATTTTACATGAGGCCATTCAGCTGCAGACACATTAGGCAACACAACGTTGTACTGAAGCATAAGGGACTAGGACTAATCGAGGCCTATTGGTAGACACATGCTAGTTCTACATTACAGAAGCTGTGACCTACTTTTAAGTCTCTCTCTTAAACACAGCCGTACATGCACATACACACAGATATGCAGACACACAGGCTCTGACAAAGGGACAGGAAAGCAGAGGTTAGGCACGCACTAAGCCCTGTTCTTAATATACGCATACCAGTGGAAAGAGCTCAACGATACCATTCTTTCAGCCTGCCTGTCGGTACAGGCAATTTCTGCACAGTCTCTGAGATGACTGACAGTAGATGGTAGAGATGTCTTTAAATGAAAACAAAAACAGGTACTGATGTTCCACAATGCCATTCATTAGGCAAAAAATGTGGGACAAACTACAGACCTACAAAAGCCAGATAAACTCAATGTCTGTATAAACGCAAATATAAATGTGAACACACCAAAATGAAGCACTTACAAATTATCATGATAACTCCAAAAACTGACAAAACACCAAAGCCAAAAATGTTTATAAAAAGAAACAAGTGCTTTACTAATTGTGTTTCAATATAAGCAACCTTCAAAGCACAAGCACCAGGCTGATTGTTAAATCTTCCAAAACAAGTCAACATACCGATTCCATGGCTGTGGTAGAATGTCAGTGGGCTAAAATCCAACTAGAAAAATCGCCTGCTGCTGCAGAGTCCACAGAATCCTGTAAAACAAAACCAAAAACAAGATCTAGTATCAATTAGTGGGACAAAACATGCAGTTGCACAATCTTTATACTGAAAGGGTATTAGGGTGTATTCAGATTGATTAGTTCTTTCAGTTTATATGTAATTGTCTTGTCCTGCATGCACAGTCTTTGACTAGCAAATGACAAGTAGAAACTCAGTGAAACCATTTAATATTTTGAAAAGCTGCATTTAAGGAGTTAAATAATTATGGTTGTCCAACTGTAAAAGTGTTTAACTGTAAAATGTATAAGTAGCAAAAAGGAGCACAAGACTACTCAGCTCAACAAGCCAAAGTCCAGCACCCCACTTCTGCCAATGTTCCTACCCTGGCTGGCTGGTGGCCCGTCCCCTCCCAACTACGAGAAGGGTTTATCTGGATTTAGGAGGCATGACATGGGACAGTATTTAACGAAGGCCCAGACTGGTAACATTTCATTAATTACTGGAGCCCCAACCCCCTTCTTCTACTTAGACCTCCATTTGTTCTGTCAAACTGGGTTTGAGGCATCAAAAGGAATTTGGATGCTAACCTAAAATTGACTAGTTGTCTGGTTTGAAATTCCAAATTCTATATTTACATACATATTTATTTATCATTTGTCCTTGTTCTTTCACAGCTCTTAAAACGATATACGGTAGAACCTGTGGCTGGTTTTACAGGATATAGGGCAAGGCATGTTAGTACAGGCAGGCTGGCAGGTGGGCACACAGCACAGGATTAGGGCCAGACCTCACTGGAATGGCCTAAGTGCTGTGGAGGATGATGGTTTGATGTGTATTTGTGTTTGTTCTGAAGTGGAACCTGCAGGGCTTTCCCAGCAGGGAAGTACAGGATTGCCGGATTGCAATAATCCTACCAGGAACCATTACCCTCCCAGGTTTTGAATACAGCACAGACAGCCCTTCTTTGGTCTAACAGACGCCACTGAATAGTTTTAAACTAGTGAGGAGAAAACACACCTCAGAAATCATTACTTTTTAGGAGTTCAAGATAACATAAAAGCTTTGTGCCTGACATAATTTCACACATGTAAACTAAGAACAAGACTATGAATGCCACATTATTGGCAAGCATTATGTCAATGAAAACAAGGATCTACAAAACCTTTTGTTTGTGCATATTAACTGAAAAGTAAACACGAAACTGCCTCTGAAAACAAATTTTCCTTGCTTTAAAGTGTGCATACATATCAAACACTGCTGTGCTCTGAAAGACTCTACCAACTAACAGACTTAGTAACAATTCCTCAAAAGTGAATGTGTTTTGACTAAGCTACACCTGGAGATGAGAGGGTGATTCAGTGTTGTGTAGTACACATCTAAAAATTGCTGTCGGGCCAAATTTATACAAAACAACTTACAGGATTGATCAGATTAGACACGACTAAAGCAGCAATACACGATTTTGTCTGCATTGGTCAAGATGCTTCTTTTCATATTAACAATGTGAAGATAATTGAAGAGGTGAGAGATAATAAATAAAGTCAAAGTTGGATTCTATGCAATGTAAGCTTACCAAAAAAGCCCATCTGGATACTGTGGATGTGTCCATTATTATCATGCATAATTACAGCACATTTCTTTTTCAGCATCACCATGACAACATGTCGGCATATTACATTTATCTGGATGTGTACTGGACACGTTGCTGTCATGAAATGGTATGTTTAGTAATGTTTTATAGTACCATGCTTATCACAGCACTGAACATGTTATCATGTATTGGTGAGATACAGAAACATTTGTAAGCCACAGGACACCAAGCTAGCACATGCCTGTAATCAAGGCCGCCTTACAAAGTCTGCAAAACTTTGCTGCAAGTGAGAGAGCTGATTTTCACTGTGACCTTCAACAAGACTGAGAGGCTGTCTTTGATTCTGGCAGATTATGACTGCAGATAAGGATAAGTCTCTTCACTGAAGCTCGAAGAACAGCATTGTATTACAGTGACTAAACATTACAGCGCACACACCCATCTGCTAGTTTAGCTGCAACAGTTACATCACACTATCAATATCTTAATATTTAACAAATCTAGGTTTGAGCATTAGGATGTGAAACCCAGGAGAGAACTGGGAAAGGGAGAATGTGTAATTGTGAAACACCAAAAGCCAGCAAGCCCTCCCTACAGAGGGCGGTGACACATGGCTTTTGTGTACGTAAAAGCAGCTGAACTCCCCAGGGTACTGTAGGATTAGAGAGGAGAAAGGGGCTCTAATGTTAGCTACCAGGAGACAGGCATCTTTTGTCTGCTTCTGTTATTTGGCATCTGAATACAGAACTGCTTCCATTTTCAAACTGGTAGAATCGCTGCTTCTAAATGTGAAATCTGGACTATTCAATAAAACACCACCTTCCAGTGCCACAGAGCAGTGCTCCAGTTAGTCCTGTGTTTTCCCCATTTTCCACTACAGGAAGTTAATGATTAAGAACCTAGAGCTTCCCATAACCTGAACCTCACCCTGCTAGGCAAAGGTTGTTGGATCTGCTTTGTTTTTCCACCATATTTCACAAACCTGGAAGTATTATGATATTCAGGCAGAGTGGTAACTGGACATTGTGAGTCGTTAAGAAGAGAAGAAGAAGAAAGCCTTTATTGGTCATTATCACATACAATGTAAATATTGTGGGACCTTCCGCTCCTCAAACCAATGCTCTACCACTGAGCCACCAGTATTTGTTAGAATGTTTAATTCAAATATCTTAAATGTGCCACTGCTGCTGTCCCTGACATGTTTTTTAATTTGTTTAGGAAAATTGGGGTTAGAAAAAGTCTGCAGCAAACGATTTCTCCTGAAATGTGCTAATTTCTCCCTCTGTAATTTAGGCTAAATCATACTTTGTTTTTACTTTGATAGAGCTAAACTTGTACAGCTGTACAAATGCTCACATGCCGCCATTTGTACATACAAACACTTCCATATGTGCATAACATTTCATTATTCACATGGCTACTCTATTTTTCCACAAATGCAGTGGGTGACCTGTATACAGTTGTGAGTAGTGTCCACTTAGATCATGACAAGATTTACAAATTTAATTGGGTTTTCAACATGTATTTTAAGTAATTAAAGGCTGTCATTATAGACTGTCTCATGGGAGTTTCAGGTACAGACAGAGGAACCTGTGTGGAATAAAAAAAAAAAAAAAAAGAGCAGCAAGTGACGTGAGTGACAAACCCATCCATTACATTTCTTACATAGTCTAAGCACTATACCAAATAAACAAAAGAAAGCAACAGCTCGGTAGAACAGCCTGGCTTAGGGCTGCAGTATGCCAAAGCATCAGGTATCAGAGCTTATTGTAATATCTTGACTAATTAGATTCAGTCATCTGCTCTTCGGGGCACAAACACTGAAGGGGAAACCTGACACTGGAGGGTGTGGGAAGACAGCTGGGGGAAGGGAGAGATGGGCCAAGGGGAGGAGACCGAAAAAGAGATGCACACCACACCTCTTCGAAGGCATCTACATTATAGATAAAGCTGGGCTTCTGCAGGGAGGGACCAGAGCACACTGAGCCTCTATATCTCCAGTATGAGTAACTAACACAGACAACCTATTGGTAAGCCCCATCTGAATTAGTCTATGCATCAGCATAGAGGATGGCAATTAGAGGTAATAAATAGCACATGCAGGCTAGTGGATGACAAGGGGTGAAAACTGGAGCATGGAGTTAAAAAACATCTAAATAACAAAGATAAAAGGGTGAGTCTGTCAGATGGGTAGGAAGGGTGGATACCAGCTGAACAACAAATCATCTAAATAAAAGCATGATATTAAATGAGGCAGTGAATTGAGGGGGATCAGGGAAGGAAAATAAAAGGTCTGCAATGAGAAGGCAGCAATGCTCGTGACACAGTTTGCAACAGTGCTTGTTTGTTCAGCCCATCTATGCCAAGGCAAGCTCAGTGCACATGCTCGCTCACTCAGTTCCTCTTGCTACAAATCTTCTGCTGTTGTCAAGGTAACAAGCTCTCTGGACTGGAAATCACATTCAAAAGATGTCTTTTCAAACGCAGGCCCAACCCTGAAACCTGCAAATTTGCAGCCTGTGTACGTGGACTTATCATCATATAAGACTGACTGTACAACAACGTCCCAGTTAATACCGACAGTGTTTCGTTGCAATGTAGCTGGAATGAAAAAAAAAATAAAGGATTCATAGTGAAGTTGTTCATGCCCCCGTATTGTCACTAATAGATTTAGCTCTTTAGGTAAATAGCTTACAATTAAAAATACTAATGTCACTAGCTAAATTATCTACAAGATTCTGTTTCTGTGTGTATATCTAAAGGTATGTTGCACCCATTCTAAAAAATGCAAATACAAGAAATGTCCAATGACATTATGCTTCAGTTACTTTAACAGTTAGTAATATCCAAATATTGATACAAAACTTCACAGGTGAGCCAGCTTGGCACTGAAAATTATTCATGTAAACAATGGCTTTTGAAAGGAGTAGGGCTAAGATGGAACGCTCAACTAGTTTGCATCTATATTTCCAACACATCGGTAAGACTGCTCTTTACCAGCAGGCCCTCATTTAACAGCCTGTCTCTTATATCCCTTATGTTTTTTCTGCTGTCTGTGTGCTGCATGAACAGCCATTTTATGCAGCATATCATCAAATATGCGTGCTATGTTTTGGCTGGGGTGTGAGCCTCGATGTTAATCTTGTAATATGATTCTGTCAACAGCAATATGCTCATTACTGCACAGTGCTTTTAATCTAATGAGGGATATAGAAGACACCGAGGGTCACTATCAGTGAAGGAGTTAAATGTTCTGAATGCTTTTTTAAACACATGTACCTTTAGTAAGCTGGTGTCAAGTTTGTAATAATGTCTGAGGGGGTTAGCAGAACTTTCATTAAGTGATGGATTAACCTGGCAGGAGTGTCCATTATTTGAACAGTGCATGGGTTATCTTAATCGTGGTTGCTTCTGCTAGCGTTAGCAGTTATAATATCACCACACCAAACATTTCTGCACAAGTACAAGCCTATTAACTCCACACCAACTTGGTCGAAGATAAAACTAACTAAGGAGCAGGCAAAGGTACATGTAATGTCCATCCATGGGTTCCTGTTTACACATGCGGCTCATTCGTTCTGAAATGTTCAAGATTCCAGTGAATGTGTGAAAGGACCGTCAACCATCATCAGAACATCTTTTGTGTTTTCAAACTTGAGTTTCTTTAAAAAAAGGGTTAAGCTTCAAATAATAATAATAATAATAATAATAATAATAATAATAATAATCATCATCATCAATTGCGACACCCAGGGAGGTAGTTCATAGAGTCTTATTAAAAAGACACACGTGCTCTGGTGGGCTTTGAATCTGGGACCTTTTGCCTTCCCAGAGCCAAGACTCACCATATTGAAGCCTCTTTTACACGGACCATAACAATCAACCACCAATAGCGTTTGCCTTCACTTCAACATTGAGCAACACTATTTTCTTGCTTTAATCCACTTTTATTTGAGCTAATCCATGCCTGCTAAATATTTTCAGTTTTACATACTATATATTTCCATAACACACACACGCAGACACTTGCCTTCCCTAGCTCCTTACCTCAACCCTCACAAATAAAGGCAGACGTCTAACCTTTACTGTAATCCGAGCCAAACCTCAATTCTAACCTCAGCCCTAAAATCACATCTTTACCATCAAAATAGCCTCGGACTGGTGGGGACCGCCAGGTGTCCCCAAGTTGTCACAATGTCCTCACCTTAATAGCAAAAACATGGCCTATGGTCCCCACGGTAAAGGAAAAGAATACAATTTGCTTTGCAAAATCACGATGATTTGATTTTTTATGAAGAAATGTTGCTATGCCATTTAGCCTTACACACAACCTGAGCTTTTCCACAGTCCTGCCATTTGTCATTTTCTGTTGCCATGGTTACAGTGAAAGACAGAGCTCTATGAATATTGGAAATGGAGGAGCAGCAGCACATGGTACATTATTGACAGAAACACCCGCACATGCTCCAACGCCACAGAACAAGTCGACTGTGTTGGTTCTGAATGCCTGCGGCCATCCGTTCACCCACACAATTCTCAGCAAGTTAAAAACTAGGCATTTAATAAATATCTGCAGCTGACACACTTTGTCTCCACACACATACTAAATAATGTATCCAGCTACAAAGCCAGCTCTCCAATTCCACACAGGGATGCATTACTCAGGCTTCTTTCAACACATATTCTGTGTTCTTCTGGGCATAAAATTCAGCAAACACTACCAGAATAAAAATGACAACATGGAGCCAAGGTATGTATCTGCATATTGCTGACATGCACAAACAGAGCATTTTATTTTTTATAAATAAACCGCTTGTAAGAACACATCTAGACATACTCAGGTGTGTCCTTCTCATGCATGGTACCACAGTCACTGACAAAAAGCCATTTCTACAGACTTTCCCCATTAGTATCTCTTTCCTCCCTTTGCACAGGCATCTCATTGCATTCTCATGATATAAAAGTGTGTGAATCTCAAGGTAGGGTGTGCATTAACAGGAGCAGTGTGTAATATCTGCAAAACACCAAGAGTGGGAAAATTGCTGTGTCAGCCAATAGCTGTATGCTCATGTGTATTGTAAGAGAACACACAGTACACTCAGTACTGTGTGTGTACCTAGTACCCACAAAAAACATGCAAAACTCACACTAGTTGAGGCTATCATGGGTTAACTTGAGCTAGATGGCCAGTAGTGACCTACTACACATATTTCCTCTGGATTGTTTTTTTGCTATATAAGTCAATGTTGTTGCTGTAAAGCCAGACATGTACTGAATTGCTTAAGTACATGCAGATCTGTTCACAGGACAAAGAAAATAAACAGAACACAAAAGACACAAAAGTGCTTGGTAATATATTCTATATACACATGAATTAAAAACAACTACTGCTCACTCAATGTAGCAGCGCTGCATAAAAATGCCAGCCATCAGTGTGCATGTGCATAATTTACTATTATTTTTGTCAAAGGAGGAAACAAGGTGAACAGTTAGGTCCAACGCCCTTAGTTTCCTGCGAGCAGGGCTTCCTGAGGAAAAAGAGGTCTACTGCACAGAGACAGTACAGTGAGTCGGGGGAGCTAAGCTAAGGATGCAATAAACAAGCACAAATTTGGGTTTTCACAGAGCAAAGTGAAAGCAAAGGAAGACAGAATAATGGTTTCTTAGATTTGGAAAAGTAGAGAACAGGGGAAAATGTGTGTCAAAGAGCAGCATAATAGTGCACCAAAGGATTGAGCTCAGTACATGACACATTCTATCTGTAAGGCAAAAACTGCAATATGATGAAATTTACCAGATATAATAAATGTTTGGACAATAACTGCATTTGTGTGTTTATACAATTGAGCCATATTAGGGATATTTTCACAACCGCATCTAAAAAAAAAACAAAAAACAAAACATGTAGCCATGAAGAAAATGTACACAAGGTTAGGAAGCGAAAGAAAAGGCTCAAAGAACTGTGGCATGACTTTTCATGTTAGTCCTGGTGCTCTAACAACTACACAGGATTTTGCTGATTGTACTAGATAAAAGGTTGGTTACATTAAATAGGTACTTTAAATAAAGTTGGTAAAAAAAAGGTTATTTTCTTCCAGTGAAGAATTAGTAAAACAAATAAAACTAACAACTACTGACAGATATGGTTTAAAATGTTATTACACTTAGGTATTTGAAATCTTAGTCATTATATCCTTTAATGGGACCACACCAATGTGAAATGTGTCTTAAAAGGAAGGTAGCGCTAAGCTACAGAACAGCAAAAATGACATCAAAATGCATTTTTGTAAGTTCAAGCAACTGTATACGCTACTAATATGGAAATGGAGAAGCTCCAAAAAACTTGCTTCAGAGACAGGACAAGAAGAAATTCTAAACAATTTCTAGTACATGTGCAAAATCACCAAAACATTGGAAGGATCCTTTAACTGTTCACGTTTTCTAAGAAAATCCTGCATTCAAACAGGCATTGCAGTGATTGTGGCTGAGAACTGGCTTTGCATAAGTAATGAGAAGGAATAAAAGGCTGTCCTACATCCACGCCAGAGATTACACTGCTGGCTGCTGCTTCTATAAAAAGATTCACTGCGGGGAGTATGAGTGACACAGGCACACAAACACACAGATGGGCAAAAAAACAAGGCAGAGTATTTATAGGGAAGAAGGTTCCAGTATCAAAAGGAACTTTAAAGATCAGTGTGCGGTTAACTCCAGTCACCCAATCACTGATCTGAGATTATTCCAAGCCTTGGCAGACAAACAGCAAAACACTGGAAACATTTTTGGTAGCTGCAGGCCAACTTAAAATGTCGTCTGTATTTCCTGTTCTCCTATTTTCCACTTCACATTTAGATTGCTTCCTTTCTTGGCAAAACAAATAAGCCAGTGAAGTAGCTTCACAATGTGTGACACACAGATACAATGTGGATGTACAAGCTTCAATTCAAGGGTCAAACACATACTGGCCTGTAGCTTTAAGAAGTGCTGTGTGCTGCCACATATTCAGGAGGGAAAGTCCCTATGCAAGCATACTGAACATGATGTGATTTTCCATTCCCTGCTGGCCGCTCTGGTTAAACATGAAGCTTATTTCTATATCTTTATTGCAATAAATAGCTAGCTATTCTAAACTAGTTACATTTATCAATTTAACCACTATTATATTTATTATTTATTATCATGTCTACACCAGGCTTGTTTTATGAGAGAATCTTCAGACACTGTTACTTCCAGTTCCTGCTGACTGACAGTCTGACACTACATGATAACATACAATGAACATTGATATATTGTTTACATTAATTTTGTCATGTAAGTAAGAAAATGTATTTGTTGTGGTACAGTTCCTTTTGAATTTTTAAAAAAATGAACTGTTCCTAGGACTAACAACAAAGGATTTGTGTACATTTATTTTTAAAAGTGGTTAAAGGGTTTATTTTATGGTAAGTATCAACAACGTGACAAAGCTTCCTCTGGATATGATATTCAGTGTGGAGCCTGCCTTCAGACGACATAAACAGAATTCATATTGACACAGATTAATGTACAGATAACGGCAGAGAAAACAGCAAGGACAACAAACACCAGGTATCTAGATTTAGGTAGCTGTGGGAAGTCTACGTATTTGAACACACATGCAACAATTTCCATGGTCATTCAAAGCTGTGACTGAGGTTCTTTGCTACTGCCCCAACAATTGTATGCAAGATAGCATCTTGAGTAAGTATTAGCATTTTTCTGACAAAATGCCAAACTGGTGCATCAAATTGAGGTTGTTCCTGCAACTACGTCAGTAGATCTTCACGATTAAAATCAGGGTTGTCTTTTTATCTGCAAATGAATCTAATACAAACATCCTGACACCTGAAGCAATGTGGCCTGAATAAATGCAGTTGTAAATGTCTAAATGAAATCTCACTACAAAAAGTGAGAGTGTTGACTTTGAGTTGCAGCCCAGGACAACCACTGCATAAACACAATTTGGACCATTTGTCGTCACCCACCCTCTATTACTCCAGAGAACATCACACCTCTGTTGTCTGTAGCTACCACCTAGTTCTTCATTTGATGTGAATTAACTTGTTCATTCAAAAATTAGTACATTATTGATTTATACTTTCTTGGCTAATGACAACGGAGACTACTTAACAATTCACAACTGTGCCTGTAAACGTTAGCAGCATAAGGCAATTTGGTTACTAAACAGTATAACCACGGGTCATCTTTACATTTTCTGCCAGCAGGTAACTCTAAAGTAACACTATGAAAAACTGAAGCAATAACAGTGTCACGTAAAATTACTAAAAACGTACTAAAGCGCTGTTTTATCCACTAGCGTTAGCCCAAATATTGTGTTTGTTTTAAGAATCACAATACAGGAGGACGACCCCTTAAAGTTACAGTATACAGTCAGTCAAATATGTGTAGATACTGATAGCTGACACAGTGTGTAATGTTTTGGCAAAATTATTACTAGACAAACCTTTAGGTGTTGAAATCAACAACTAACTGTAATAGCCAACAAACGTTTACTCAAGGACAGCAAATGATGATAGATCAGCTCAAATAAGTGGATTAATGAAAGAAAGCTTGGTGGCTCAGTTGGTAGAGCGGTGGCTTGGGGAACGGAAGGGGCTTGCTTCCCTTAGGGGATGGGTAAAAATGCAGAGGTTAATTTCCCCAATGTGGGATCAATAAAGTTCAAATATTATTATTGTTGCTACAGTTGAGAAGGGTTATATTTGGAGATGTTATTTGGGAGAGCCAAGACACAACGTGTACCAAAGGCAGTCAGTAGCTGTTCCTTCAGATTTATATGTATGGTACCTTAGTCCTGTCCTATCACCTATTTTATTATTAGGTACCCAAAGTGTCTTCTAATCATTGCTACAGGCACACCTCCTAAAAACATCCAAACTGTCCTGAGAAGCTGGGTGAACTCAGTACTTTAGGCAAAGCAGGCCAGTGTGTCATTTTTATTTGTGACCAGTCTACCAGCAATTACTACAGTAGGACTTAATAACCAGAAGTCCACAACCCATTTAGTCTTCAAAAAAAAAGTCCTGAAAGTAAATAGGTTGTCTGAAGGCTGTTACCCACAGAGTATGACAATGGCAAAGGATGTTACAGGTGTAACATCACAGAGCCGTTATGTGGTTCATGGGATAAATCACGTGCTCTTTACAGCCGCCAGCCTGGCCATAAAGACGAAAAGGAGCGGAATGGCAAAAATGCATGTACTGGTCAAAAAGGGCTTAGATCCTTTGTGTCAAGCATCCTGCCCCACAGCATGATGGCATAAAACAAAGTATGGCTACACGTACTGGTGAGCAGGGGCTTGGGGCCCCAACTGACGGACCTCTTCTCTTTGGTATTAGGGTATGCCTTTGCTTTTCATTCACATCCCATCCACACAAGCGCAGAGACCCATCTCCCCACAGTGCTCCCCTCCCCCCTTCCTGTTGTTGCATTTCAATGTAAATGGATGGATGAATGGCTGCAGCTGGCCCATCAAAAGGCCAGCCCTGCTGAAGGGTCTTGGTGATTGAGATTCAGCCAGGCCACACCACTTCTACCCTCCCCCATCCAACACATTGTCCTATTACCCTTAATCTCTGTCACAATTTATAACTTATGCCCGATATTAAAACGACAAACGCCTACAAGAAGGCTTAAACAATGTTATAGCAAACATGCAACACAACAGTAGTAAGTACAGACTATAACTTCTTAAGGTGGCAATAAATCCCTGAGTTTAAAGAATAAGTCTTGGTATCAAGCCTGTATTTGACAGCAGACAGGAAACACAAAGAGAGACCAAGAGGTTAACACTGTGGGAAACAGAGCACTAACATACGGTTCCGTAAGCAGCAGACTTTCTGGTTTTCTGGAAATCAAATCCAGTAATGGAGGTGTTTTTAATTACCTACAGGACAACCCACTCCGTGCACTACTGAAAATGAAAACTACCCAGTCTGCAATGAGTGCTTGCATAGCTCTGACAGACTGAAGAGCAAAAACAGGGAAGGTAAATGAGTCCAGACGAGAAAAACACTGTCTCGTGTTCTTTCCCGATGACAGACTGAGCAGACCAGAAGAGCTGAGCCAAGACGGACACATCACACAGGCCGCTCCCAGACCTGGCTGATGATAACATCCCATGCTGCTCACCAACAGATTTTCACCAGGCCTACATTGTGCCTGCCCAGACAGAAGGATAGACTTTTGTACAGCATTGCCCACTCAAGTTTAGAGCTTGTTGAAGCAAAGACATGCATCCATTCTTTTTTTTCTTTTTCTTCTTCTAAGATCTCAACAGAAACAATGAGATAAAAAATACACAATTATTAATTGATGAATTAATACATTAAATTGCTTAGTTCAGCAAAAGGGTCTGCAACTTGTGGCTGAGTGCCTACAGGGCAGTTAAAGAGTGAAAATATTTAAAATGTAGTTTAAGTAGGCCTCACTCAAATCAAAAACTGCACAAATCCTAACTGACAGGCAAATCCATAAAAACTACTGTTTATAGTTCAAGATAAAAATGTTTAGATGCCTTGCAAGAAAGAAATCATTAGCTCTTAGCATTTGAAATCGTACATGTCAATATGCAACCCAGATAACCAGTTTAGGCCAAAAAAAGCGACCACTGGAAGCCAACACCTCTTCTGAAGTGTTGAATATATGATTGGTGTAAAAATAGGGGCACAAACATTCCTTATACAACATTCAATCAATAAGTTCAAAACCCAAGTCTGTAAACAGCAGCATGCTAGAATAAAATTATCTTTAGTGCAATTTGTTTTTTCGAGTCTCTTCCACATCAGAGGGGGATTGTGTAATGCAAGGAAGGAAGAGGAAGCAAGACCTAAAATGAGTTAGAGACCATCGAGCTACAGGACCTCCTAAATACTGAAATGAAGCTCTACAGTCCCAAAGGGAAACAGCAGGATTGGGGACGGCCATTTTGTTCCATTTCACTTCAAGGATAGAAGAAGGGGCAAAGGACTAGGCAGATTTTCAAAAGGCTTCAGGTGCCATTTAAGTATCTGTTTAGATTGCACCAGTAGAACAGTAGCTATAAAAGATTTACACAACTTGAACAGGGAGTAAGAACAGGAAACTGAAACACGAGACACGGGGGAAAAAATTTGAAAAACTGAGACTAGAGAGGCAAAAAAGGAGTAGCCATTCTTGTTTACCTTAAAGGACCACACTCTCAGCACAAGAGGGGGGAGGGGATAGACAGAAGGCAGAGTGGGTGATGGGGTTTCAGCTACCCCCCCCCCCCCCCCCACACACACACACTCATTGTTTTTTTTTTTGCTGTTTGTATCTCAAGTTTCCTTGGTAATGTTCAAGCATTAAGCTGCATGGTGTACTGAATACTGTGTCAGCCACCTACAAGTATTATTTTTATACTGAACGACTAATAAAAGGGCATAGGAGCTGAAAATGCACCAACTGGTGCTTGCCATTACCAACCACTAAGATAATGTATAAACAAAACTAGTTGTGTGTCAGTTAAATGTGTTTTCTGAAAAATACTACTAAATAAAACCAAAGGTTCTGCAATGTACAATAAAGTTGACATTTGTGTTATCACTGCCTTTCTATTTTTGTCAAAATTAATGATGAAAAAAAATTAAGAATAGACACTAGTGATTGAGATACACTGGCTGTTTTAGGGGAAACACGAGCACTAGCTAGCAAATAAACATTTGCACCGTATTTTGTCCCTTGAGACATGTCTAGTGGGGCATCCTTTGCAAAACCACCTCTCAAGCTTTCGCTTGCATTTTCAATTGCTTGTATCTACCTCCAACTCCTAACACACTGATGTCCATGACTTCAGTATCTCAAACATTATCATGTTTGTCTCTGGCTGTGCTTAAGCTGACACGTCTGCAATTCTATTTCAGTCAAATGCCTGGAATGGTGTGGTGCTATGCTCATTATTATTGTTTTTTTTCATGTAGACAAATGGAGGCCTATTATTGTTACATCAATCTTTCCTGTATTTCAATACAGTTATCACCCACGTTTCATTGCCCAACTCACAGTAATAGAAAATGTGCATCTTATACACAAAAACAACTGTTAACTGTCTTTTACCAAACTGGCAAAAAAGCAAAGCAAAAAAACACTTTTATATGGATAGGCAGAAATATCCTGCAGGACTCTATTTGATTTAAGACGATATAGTTAACTGGGCTTATGAAAAACAAACCTATTCATTTTCTTAGCAGGGTGTGAAGCAACTGCAGTGGCCTCTGCAATTTATATTTTGAATCTGCTTTCGTTTATTATCTTTGGTTTCAGTTTCATGATTTTACTTCTACCTTTATTTGATTAAACGACCTCAAAACACACTGGTGCATAGTGGAAAATACAGTGACTCACTGGACATTGTCATAGCAATCATCTGGCTGCCCTGAGCAACTGTTACAGTCGAGGCACCCAAACATAAACATCACATCTTGTTCGGTCACGTTCACGCCATTTTGTTTTTACAAAAGGCCTAATGCTTAATTTTCTACATTTCTGTTATCCTCAGTAATAGCCAGTGACACTAAAAGCCCCGGTGTGCCATGTTTTAGCAACATTTACCTCTAAGCCTGATCACATTGAGCTTGTGTGCAGACTAAGTGGATGTTTGAGCCTCAAGAGTTGTGAGAAACAAGGAAAACTGAGTTGGAGTGATACTGCCATTCACTATGTGGTTTATCATACTTTCACACCAAGACAAATAGTACCTATGCATGTCGACAGAGCTACGCATCGCTGCCTCTGCAGTGTAGTCAACATGAACGCCCCAACGAGCTAAAACACTCAGTATCGCTATAGAAAACACCACTAGCGGCACTGCAGTGTTTTTCTCAGCACTAGTACTGCACCAAAGGGAAAGCTTCTTCTTCACAACCCGCTTCTCTACAGTTCGCTTCATATCCCACCATGTTGTGCATTGCTTAAACATAAAATTTACCACAAAAAAAAGGCACATCACTAAAGTGCAGGTAAGTGTGACAGGTAGCCCACTAACTACACAGACACTTCAACATAACACAGACAGCCTGAGGGCACTTCTGATTCCCTTTCCAAAAACCGCATTACACAGCCCAATAAATTGTCTTCACTTGTTTCAGTTCCATCTACCTAATTCACCACTTTCCTTGTAAACAAGATTGTAGCACATCCATTTTGCTGTGGTGTTGGAACAGGCAGCATATGGGCAAGATGCAGTGCTTCACAGGAGAAAGAAAATACAGTGAACACCTAACAACAAGTACACAGACTGGCCTTGCAAAGTAACAATAATGCCTTTGTGATTAACAAAAATAAGCCAACATTTGCTTGGTATGACTGCACTGTTGAAAAAAATCAATTCAATAATACTAGTGCGGTAAAATGCAAGTCCTGAAATTGAATTAGCGTTACATTCATCTAAACACATTGTATATTCTGTAGCGTGAGAATACGTGTGACAGGCACGTAGGTATGCATACCCTGATGCATTTTATGCTACGTGCATGTATATGGGTGTGCAGTACTACAAGCTTACTCAAAACAAGTAAATTCACTTTTAAAATAACAACGTTTCGCAGCAGCTAAAACAAGGTTCCTACAACAACTTACAGGGTCCTTAAATTAACAAAAAAATCAAACTAGTCTAAACAAACTACGAGCTTAGTTTAATAAATGGAAAATAAATTAAGACATTGTCGACGAAAACTAAAATCATTATAACTGTAGCACATGCCTGAATTTGAGTAAATTGAAACGTTGCCTGTTGACCTTTGTCGCAACACACAGCAACCGGACTTAACCACGGGAACAGCAAGTCAGTTTGTTGTTGTTAGCGTGTTAGCACCGAAGGAGCATTAAAATAAACACTTACCTCTGTCTAAATTTCCCAAAATTCACAAAGTTATAGAAAATTAAAATATTTAGTCTACGCCGCGATGTTTCAGGCCAATGCTGGATGGTCCCATTTGTTGCCTTCGGTTTAGTATAGACTGTCCCGGAGACATCCGCATAAACTCGCGACGACCATCCCAGCTCCAAAGCAGCTTAGCAGACTCGAGGCTAACGCTAGCTTGTTAAAAGCTGTAGAGCAACAAACAGACGTCCAAAGAAAAATGCTAAAATATCCAGGAAAACGCGTTCACAGCGTAGCTGTTTAATCTCCACCACAAACTACGAACGTTTACCAGTCCATCTTTGTAACGGTAGGCTTGCTTAGGTGGACGTAAACCGTCAAAATACCATATTTAGTTTCAGTTAAATCCTCTGCCGACCCATACGAGCGGTATTCGAGCGGCCCTTGACTTTGGTGTGTGAACGCTGGGGACGGAAACGCTTCGGTAATGAAACGACCTCCCTGATTGGCGCAAGCGCTGTGGGCGGATACCGTTTCCGTGGGTGACGGCACTAACGCCATTTTGGATCCACACAGAATTCTATTCCCGCTTCAGAACACACACAAGCTCCAGCGTGGCTGACCGTAGTTCAGTTTCAAACGCAACAGACCACGCTCCATTATACAGTTGGAAGACCCAGAAAATGAAAATGGAGTACAGCCACTGGGTGCATTCGTTTTACACATCTTAAGATACCTCGCCGCTTGTTTATCTCGGTATTAGATTCGCCTATGCTATTTACTTTGCTACTTATATTGGCTGTTTATTTGAAAATGTAAGATAACATTATATACGCATTCTGCAAAGCTTATAAATAATGCAGTTGCACAAACTATTATTTAAATACCATACATTGTTAACACTCTTGTCGTAAGTGCTTAATTGCATGTATCAGAAGTCGTGATGTATTTCGGCACGTATGAAGCTGTAATGTCTGTTTTTAATACATCAATCCAACCTCAGATGCAGAGTGTCGGTTTGAGGAAAAACAGGGTTGGCAGGCAAGCGGAATGTGTCGGTGTGTAAACGTGACGCCCCCGAGAAGAAGCTGAAACGCGTCAGGATATAACGAAGGCTCCCATTGGATCGAAGTCTCTACGCCCATTGGACGATTAAATATGTCACTCAAACTGACCCGTAAACGTCGCTTTTCGTGGCATTATCCTGATTATTTACAACAGGGAAATGAGGGCATTTAATCTGCATGTTATGGTGGCACGATCAAAGGCTTCATAAGATGATGTCACTCACTGGCGCTCCTATAAGTAAAGAGAAGGATCTCGGCATCACAGAACAGATTATTCGGAACGAAACTCTACAGGCTATTGGCCTTCTTAATAACATAACCCCGCGATCCTTTGAAAAAATCAGATAGTTCTTTTGATAGTCGCTGTCTCACACCTGACTACAAGACTCCTGCATATGATTTTAGATTATAAAATCGAAATGGACCAATATAAACACGGTAAATAAAGAACTTCAACCATCTTATCTCGTAGCGCACTCTGCTGGTTCAATAGTACAATATCAGCCTACAGTTTGGGGCAAGATATTTATTTACTTTTTTCTGCGACTTCAACCTATAAAATTGAATTAAAATATTTGCTTACTACATTTTGTGTGTCCTTCAACAACATGTTGCTAAATAATCATCTTTTTTTAACAATTGTACTATTTATAGTCATATGTATTGTGTATATGCGTAAATGGATCACGTGTATAATTATGTATACAATCAATATACTGTGCATGTATATTTTCCTATATTTTAGTTGTATTTTAATGTGGCTAGATCATGTGAATATGTACTAGTTTTAACAGGGATTTACGTTACTGCACTGGACGGTTTCAATGTTAGCTGCAAAAGCAGAATTCAACAGCAATGTAAACATCGCGAATGGAAATTGCTGTTTACTGCATGAGATATTATGTCTTTAGACGTGTAGGTTGCAGGTCATTGATTGATGCCGCTTTCAAACCACGTTTGAATGTCACATAGTAAGTCACAGTTTTTTTTTTTTTTTTTGAAACTATTTTTAAAACTGTACATAATTGTGTTATTTCCGTGAGGGAACAAAGACGGAGTCAGACCACCTACAATTCCTTGGTTGTCCCTAGCAAACTTGGCTAAAGCGAGTCTGATTCTGATTATTGTGTGTCATGATATGCGTATGCGCAAACGTAGACGCAGCTAGTAGGTCCTTGAATAACCAGTAGAAAGGTTGAAGTTTAAAGTTTGAAGTTCAAAGCAAAGATTTTTGTTTTGAAGGCCTTCGACATTTGCTAACCTTTATCATAACCTGTATCTCTTCGTAAAATTATAGCAACTAAATCTTGGACTTTAGAGTAAATACATTGTTGTTTTTGTTTCTCTTCTGCGAACAGGAGTTTTTGATCAGTCCGCGTCTCTGTTGTGTAACGTAGCAATCAAGCTAGCTCCAATCGTCGGCAGATGTAAACAGGGATAATCGAATAGTGATCGCTATGACATTTTGGCTGTACAGTTAGTGTACTACAGTCAGTCGTAACCGGCGCTATGTCCGCTTTGTGTATGCTGCACCGCGCTCTCTGTAGAAAACACAGCAATGCGTTATTGTTTACATTATCCAGGCGGAACTGTCAAATATCAGTCAATAAGCCGATACATGTCAAAAATGTGTTGTCCAGATGTGATTGTGTTACGAGATCGGAGCGGACACATACAAGTCAGCCACACAAACTCATAGAGGTAAACAAACAATAAGAATACGCATGTACAAACAGTCAATTTCCAGATTGTGTATTTAGTTACATTTATTGTTCAAACTGTGGCGATAGTTTTCATTTCCCTGTTCTATTCTGATAACAGAGTCTTCTCTATAGACCTTTGGGTTCTGGCATGATAGGAATTAATAAGGAGTTAATCAAGAATCACCTACTGAGGAATCCTGTTGGTTTGGCAAATCTATTAGGTAAACCGTTTGTTCATTCTTCTTCTTATTATTATTTATATTATTAGTATTATCATATACATTTAAACATTTTATTTAATGTCATTTATGGTGAAAAACACTAATTGCAGGAGTGGCAGACTTCTTCAGTACCTCTCAGCCCAAACAGGAGAAAAACAATAAAAGTAATGGACCAAAGGGAAAAGCTCCAGGAGAAGATGAAGGTAAGTAATAAATTGTATCAGCTGCTTGGCATTTGGCTTCTTTTTAAATTTCTCATTTTTTTATATATATAATCTCCTTCCTCATTTTAGAGGAGAAGAAACGTCGTGAGCTAGAAGATATGGTGTACCGGGAGCGCCTGCGAACCCTCTTCATCATAGCAGTGATGATGACTCTGTTAAACTCCATTACCAGCAGCGGTGGTAACATCTCTTGGAATGACTTTGTCCATGAGATGCTGGCCAAAGGAGAGGTGTCGCGTGTGCAAGTGGTTGCTGAGAGTGACATTGTGGAAATCTATCTCCACCCTGGAGCAGTGATCTTCGGAAGACCTGTATGTATTAATTTAAACACGCCATTAGCATCAGCACCTTCACAGTGGTTGTGCAGTCTAACGTCTCTTTTTGTTAAATTTCTTTTGCCTTGCAGAGGCTGGCACTAATGTACAGAATGCAGGTCGCTAACATTGACAAATTTGAGGAGAAGCTGAGAGCTGCAGAAGAAGAGCTGAATATTGACACTAAGGACAGGATACCAGTGTCCTACAAACGCACTGGTTTCTTTGGAAAGTACGAATGTGACCTTTCCTTGAACTTAGAAATACGTCCACAAGGTTCCTGTTAATGAGCAATTATAAAGAAATAGGGTGTGTTACAGGCCAAAAGGGTTGGACAATCACACAACACAACAGTTAACTTGTGTTGGATCATTCCTCTAACAAAGATTTAAAAATATTAAGTGATAATTTTTTTTCTATTTCTTCTCTTTTTGCAGTGCAGTCTATTCTCTGGGCATGGCTGCTATCGGTGTGGCTATTCTCTGGTATGTCTTTCGACTGATAGGCATGGCTGGCAGAGGAGGAGGCTTCAGTGCTTTTGTGAGTGACACCACAATGAATTGGCATGGTAATAATTACTGTTGTTGTTGTTGTTGTTGTGGCCGTTAATTTTAATAGCACATTGATTGCAAGTTACCACATATTTAACAGAATCAGCTGAAGATGGCCAAGTTCACCATTGTGGACGGCAAATCGGGGAAAGGCGTGAGTTTCAAAGATGTAGCGGGAATGTATGAGGCCAAGATGGAAGTGAAGGAATTTGTTGACTACCTCAAGGTAAGAAATGAGCCTCAAGTAATTTATGTTGTGCTTGGACATTGGTACTTGTTCACTTGCAATTACATCCAAACTGACCTGATGTGAGCTGTTTTTAGAGTCCAGAGCGATACCTCCAGCTGGGAGCCAAAGTTCCCAAGGGTGTATTGCTGCTTGGACCTCCAGGTTGTGGAAAGACCCTGCTGGCTAAGGCTGTAGCCACTGAGGCCCAGGTGCCCTTTCTGGCTATGGCTGGGTCTGAATTTGTGGAGGTCATCGGGGGTATGTAATTAATGAGGGCAGATAGTGTTTATATTTTTTTTCTGAATTGGTAAATGTCTAGACGTGTGAGTTGTGTTTGCTTGTAGGCCTGGGTGCTGCCAGGGTCAGGAGTCTCTTCAAAGAAGCTCGTGCCCGGGCACCGTGCATCGTCTACATTGATGAGATTGATGCCGTGGGGAAGAAACGCTCCACCAACATGTCTGGTTTCTCCAATACCGAAGAGGAACAAACCCTCAACCAGCTGCTGGTAGAGATGGACGGTGAGTGAAAGTTAGGATTTTTGTTAGCTGTGATCAGAAACGGACCTAATTCCCTTTATCCCTTTCCACTTTAAAAACTTGTTCTTTCGTAGGAATGGGAACGACCGACCATGTCATTGTTCTTGCTTCCACAAACAGAGCAGATATCTTAGATAATGCTCTCATGAGACCAGGCAGGCTGGACAGGCACATCTTCATAGATCTTCCCACACTGCAGGTAATCACATTTGAGCCCCACAAAGCCGATAACTTCATTAACAGTCTTGTTAAGCTGAATTATTACAAAATTTATTTTTAGATTGCACCTTATCCTTCACCTGCAAACTAGAAACATTCAGATTCATGTTAACTATTTAAGAATTTTAGAGTATGTTTTTCAGAATCTAGTTTATTAATTGTTGAACTGTTTTCCAGGAGAGGAAGGAGATCTTTGAGCAGCATCTGAAAATTCTGAAGCTGACGCAACCAGCTCATGTCTACTCTCTGCAGCTGGCTGAGCTCACTCCAGGCTTCAGTGGTATATAAACATTTACTTATTTGATAGTGAGGGATGAAGGAAACCTTTAGGACCCCTGGGACATTCGTTCATATTTGAATTTTGGACCAACTCTTAACACCGTCTAAGTTGGAGATTGTAAAATCTCTGATGCCAATTCCGTTTTCGTCAACAGGTGCAGACATCGCCAACATCTGTAATGAAGCGGCTCTGCACGCTGCCAGAGAGGGGCACAAGTCCATCGATACCTTCAACTTTGAATATGCAGTAGAGAGGGTATTAGCGGGTACAGTCATCCAAACGCTTTGTCAACAGAAAAATGCCTGTAGTGATGCCGCTGTTACCATCATGGAAAAGGCTGACAGTTGTGTGTTTGCATTTCCAGGAAGTGTAAAGGAAGGCAAAATTGTGTCTAAGGAGGAGCGGAGGGTGGTTGCCTTCCATGAGTCGGGACATGCCTTGGTGGGCTGGCTACTGGAGCACACAGAGGCAGTCATGAAGGTGAGACACCCCTCTGTCTGCTCTATGATGCCTTTAACCTGCCCAGTCAGTGACCTACCCTGTGTTAGGAACACTGAAGGCTGATCTACAGTGGTGGGAACAGCAGCAAACAGTGTGTTCTGTATCTTGTGGTCTCAGGTGTCCATTGCCCCACGGACTAATGCAGCCCTGGGATTCGCCCAGATCATACCTCGCGAGCAGTACCTGCTCACCAAGGAGCAGCTGTTTGAGCGCATGTGTATGGCTCTGGGAGGACGAGCTGCTGAGGCCATCACCTTCAACAAAGTCACAACAGGTAAAGTCCATTTGATGGCTAGTGACTGACTTCACCTTCAGAATGTACCACCTATTTCACTGAATTGTGTTGATGTCAAGAAATGTGTTTATAGCTTTTTACTGCCTAGATTCCTCACCTTTTTTATTGTTTGTAATTGATATGAACACAGATTGTTTATTTTCAAACATACAGTAGATTGCACTACTTTCCTCCACATCCTGTGTACTACAATGCTTTAAGCTGTAACCAGGGATTGTTCTATGCATGCTGTCTTCCCAGGAGCTCAGGACGACTTGCATAAAGTCACACGCGTGGCTTACTCTATGATAAAGCAGTACGGCATGTGCGACAGTGTCGGCCAGGTCTCGTTCCCAGAGACAGAGGAGCAGGGAGCTGCTGGACGTCGTCCTTTCAGCCAGGGTCTACAGCAACAGATGGACCATGTGGGTCGTCCTGCGCCATAATGCTAAACGTTAGCCTGGAATATTAATTTCAACGTGCAGTGATGATTGTAGTTGCATTTTCTTCTGTTACAGGAGGCTAAGATGCTGATCGCTCGCGCTTACAGGCACACAGAGAAGCTGCTACTGGACAACAGAAACAAGTTGACAAAGGTCAGTTGTTCTTCTCGGATCATCCCCTGTTGTGCATTTAGACTGTGGCCTCTTGCTGATGAAGCTAGTCTATGTTGGGTCTGTCTGCAGTTGGCCAGTGCCCTGTTGGAGCGTGAGGTGGTGAACTATGATGACATTGAAGCCCTGTTGGGTCCACCTCCCTTTGGCCCAAAGAAGATGATTGTTCCACAGAGTTGGGTGGAGGCGGAAAAGGACAAACAAGACACGGGAGAAGACGAACCTCCCCCACCTCCCCGCAAACACAGAGAAGACGACATGAATGCTCATCTGTTCTGAAAACCAATTCCAACTTTTGTATTCTGAGGTTGTCCTAGGGGCTGTTTTAAAGTGATTACTGCAGCTCCAAAAATTGCATGATATTAGTACAGTAAGACATTACTGATATGTATCTCATAGTGTGGAGCAGAATCCAATTTTGACCAGACTGGAGCAGTAGTGTTAAGAAGCAAAGAGGATGACTTATGTTGCTAAAATATTAATGCATCTGTCATGATGGTTAAAGATCTTCACACTCTTTGGCCTCTCTGTCACTGAGAGACACATGTTGGGTCGATGATGGAATAAACTGAGACAGTGTTTTCTTTGGTAATAAAAGATGTATTGGTTTGACCGTCGCCAGCTCATGTAGTCCAACAGGATGTTGTTACTAAATATTTAAATAAAGTTGTATTTAAATATTGTAAGATGCTGTTTATGTAAAGTTTATGAGTAAACTTAGGTTAAGTATAAATCCTCCAAAGCTTTTTTTAATGAATAAAAGACCCTACATAATATACATTTATTTTATAAACATCAGAAAAAACTAAGCTTAATTAACACAAAAAATAAAAGTCTGCACCTCCAGACAGTTTATTTACACCGTATCTTTGAGTAACGTTCTGTTGAGTATTTGGTTTTGATTTTAAGAGGACAAACAGATGCTGGAATGGAGGATTTGAAACCACGAAAGCAACAAAGTTTATATCAAAGCAAACTGATATTTTTTTATAAAATATGACATATAAAAAAGAAATACATGTAAAAAAAGTTTTATATCTCAGGCTTATTGTGCATCTGTACCGAGCAGGTTGTCTGAGGATCAACCAAACATGAACACACATTTAATCACATGCACAGCCTATTTTCAGCTGCTCATGGCAACAGTTCCTCTGTTTAAAACAACTTTACCTGAGCTAACAACCTTTTGGCACACCTCAAACCCTGTCCCCAACTAAAATGTGTTTTATCCAGGCAAACCACGGGTGGGGTGATTGGTGTCCTTCATTGGTAAAGGGCCGTCCGTCCTGAACCTAGCCGTACATGTTGGCCAGTTTCTGGAAGCGTGGACCCCAGTCATTGAGGTAGTCATAGTCCTGGTCTCCATCTGAACTGCCCGATGCAATGGAGCTGAGGCTGCCTGCCAGGGAGCCGTCGCCCTCATAGTCATAGATCAGCGCTGTGTCGTATGGAGGCACGTTGGGATCGTTGTCCGCAGCCTCAAGGCCCTAAGAAGAAAGATTGAAGAAAGTGGAACCTTGTGTAGGTCAATGACATAACCAAAGGCATTAGTTGCATTAACAGGGTGGTTCTCGTCATGTTGTGGATGCCTACATCATTGATGTAGTCCTCTATGTCGGCGGGGTCTGCGGGACGCCTCCTGGGGTAGGTGGGGGAGGGCAGGTTGTGCGGGGCGTCTTTCCTGAGGGGCTGCTTGCCTCGAGGAACAGCTGATCCGGGGTA
This sequence comes from Betta splendens, assembly GCF_900634795.4. NCBI lineage: Eukaryota > Metazoa > Chordata > Actinopteri > Anabantiformes > Osphronemidae > Betta > Betta splendens. The sequence continues at coordinate 16,929,390 of NC_040883.2, forward strand.
GTAACACCCTGGCGTGGGAGGCGCGTCGCGAGGGTTCCACAGCAGGTCGATGTTAAAGGCATTCTGCAACGAGGCACAAATAGTGTCTCCACCCGGCGTCCATTTAAGCCCGATCACGGGCCTGTTCAGAACCAGAACGGGCCCACGTTGCGTCCAGACTCACCTCGTCCTCCTCGCCGCCTCCTTGCTCGTCGTAGTTGAAAACGTTGTCGCGGACGTCGTCTTCTGATTCCGCTATGAGCAGACCCGTTCCCTTCTTGATGCGGTGGCGTCTCCCGCACGTGGTCACCGCCACCGCCAGGAGGAGCAACACTGAGGAAGACGCAGACGGGTCACTCCAATGAAACCCACTCTCTTATGGGGCTCAAAGCCACATTTTTACTATCAAATGTCATTGTAGGAAGAAAAGATTGGCAGGCGTTTAACGGGACTTACGCAGCAGCAGTGCAACACTGGCTGTGATGATGATGACGGCGAAGAAGCTGATGCCCGCGCTGGAGCCGGCGAAAGCCCCGACCTCGGACCTGCAGTCTCCGTACGAGTCGCAGACACACACGGTGACGTTGACCTGAGCGTACGCGCTCAGAACCGGGCTGCCGGAGTCCGACACGCGCACGGTGACCGCGTGCTCGCCCGCCTCCAGGTCCACGCGCGGCCGGAGCACGGCGTGCGTACCTGTGGGGGAGGAGGGGGGGAGGAGAGGGAGTCAGAGCGGGCGGGGCGGGGACGCCTCCTCCGCGCGTGACGTCGGCGGGCCGCGCCTACCGTTGACCCGCGTGACGGTCCAGTTGACGGACGCGTCGTCGAACAGCTCGAAGGCGAACGGCGCCGCGTGCGGGGGGAGGTCTCCGTCCACGGCGGTCACAAGCAGCCCGGGCGCGGCTGCGCCCGCGGCCCGGCACACGGCGCCGCTCAGGGGCGCGAGCTGCGGGGCGAAGTCGTTGGTCTCCGTCAGAGTGACGGCGAGCGTGGCGGTGGTCGACACGCCTCCCACATCTGCGTCAATCAGCACAAGCGCCGTCAGTGTCATGTGGACCGAGAGGCCTCAAACGCGTCACGGGCAGACGGACGGACGGACGGACCTGTAACCTTGACAACCGCGTGGTAGACGCCGTTTTTGACGTGTAGCGAGCGCATGTTGAAGGCGCTTCGGGCGGAAATGTCTCCAGTGTCTCTGCTGATCTCCAGCCACCGCTCGGGATCTCTGCTTATCTCGTACCTAACAGAGCAGAGGAACGTGGGTTCTACCGGGTTCTTGAAGACGGGCGCCTCCACTCGGTGCTCGGACGTCGTACCTGAGCTCAGAATGGTCCGGGTCGAACGCTATGTTGCTCCTCAGCAGCGTCCCGGGGAGCACGGACTCGGGGACCACGATCCGTAGCGGGTCCTCTCTGAAGCGCGGGGCCTCGTTCTCGTTGACGACGGCCAGCGTCACCGTAGCCGTGCTCAGCGGGAGGTCTGCGGCCCTGCTGCTCAGAGGGACGACGTTCTCCACGGTCAGGACGAGGAGGTGCTCACGCTGAGCCTCATAGTCCAGCGGCTGAAGCACCACAGAGCAGACTGTTTGTGGAGGCAGAACTCAGACAGCAGAAGATACATGACAGAGAGTCTGCATGAAAACCACTGAATTTATGCTCTCACCGGGATTTTAAGCTGGTCACTGATTTTCATTTGGATCTGAGCAGAACCGAACCTACTTATAAATTCATCTGAACTCCATCTCCCAACTCTGTCTCTTGTCGCTGTAAAAGCGCTTTCCGTTCGGGAAATTATAATAGTGAAATGAAACTACTTCAGAAGTGATGGAACGCATCAAATGTTCCATCTGATATTTCAATATGTGAATATTAAAACGTGGTCCCACACCTTCTGCCTATTTTATCCTGAATCCTGCAATGCGCTGAAATGGATGTCGCCCAACGTTTGTGATGAAAAGCCAGGAATCGTCTGGACATCATATCCCACATTACCTTCACCACGGTCACGATGCCCTGGTTGGTGGCAGGATCTGTGGCAATAGCGAAGTGGCCGTTGGGATCGTTGGAGATCAAATATCGGGCCTCCCAGTTCCGTGTTCCCCAGTCGTCTCTGTCCGTCACGTTCACCCGGCCGATCTGGTCGTCCTTCCTGTTCTCCACTGCCGTCATGCTGTACTACACGGCCACGAAGCACAGGTCAAAGGTCACTACAACTGCTACAACGGATTTAACTTATATTTCTTTCTTTCTTCAGTTGCTGTTGGACTCACTGAGGCAGGGCTGAACTGTGGCCGGTGGTTGTTGATATCGGACACATGTATAATGGCTTCACCTTCGCTTGTCAGGCCCATTCCCCCCATGTCGGCCACTTGGAGCTTCAGCCGGAAGCTCTTCACCACCTTCAACACAACACAAGCCATTGAAATGCCCACCTCCTAAGCTGAGCCTCCTAAGATGAGCCTCCTAAGCTGAGCCTCCTAAGGTGAGCCTCCTAAGCTGAGCCTCCTAAGATGAGCCTCCTAAGCTGAGCCTCCTAAGCTGAGCTGACCCACCTCTCGGTCCAGGCCTACGTCTCTGGTGTAGATGGTCCCCGTCTCATTGTTGATGCCAAACATGACCTTGCTGATGGCGTTGGCGGGGAAGCTCTCCTGGCCAATGATGGAGTAGCTCAGAGCGGCGTTGTCTGTCATTGGGTCATCGGCATCCGCGGCTGACACTGACATCACTGACGTGCCTGTCACACGCAGTCAAGAGCCTTGTTTAGTTTGGGAAGTCAGCGTGAATCCGTGCTTTTTTAAACTTGGTGTAGTTCTTTATTTGGCCGCTTGGTGGCAGCATAATCAACCCTTGTGGTTTTTAGTAATCACTGCTTGCAGCAGCTGAAACCACACGAGAGAGGTGAAACTTATGTACAGCAGCTTTGTGGGCAGTTGATTGGGGCAAATAGATAACACAGGGTAGTATAACATCACACAGAAGGTTGGAGGTGGTTAGATGTAGTTTATGCACTGGAAGGTAGGAAAAGAACACTGTTTGTGACACATCCATGTACCTGGGACTGAAAACTCAGCAACGGTGCCCACGAACTGTTTCTGTGTGAAAGCGGGTCTGTTGTCGTTCTGATCCAGGACCACGATCTCTATGGTGGTGGGGTTCTCCAGTCTCTCCCCACTGGGCGACAGCGCAAAGGCCTTGAGCTACACACACACACACACACACACACACACACACACACACACACACACACACACACACACACACACACACACACACACACACACAAAAGTGTTTCTTTTAATTTTTTAACGACACTGTTATTTTCTTATCTATGCTAAAAATAGTGGAAAGACGTGTAGGCTGTTTAGCTCAAGGGTTCAGATCATGGGTTACATCGTCTGGTGTCTCTCCCAAGATGCTCACAGGCTTCTGGACATTGACCTCTGGCTGCTAGTGTGAGGCCCTGATCTACTGAATGCTTGAAGGAACAGGCCTGGACCCACACTTAAAACACACACTGGAAGTCGAGGGTGAAGTCCATAAACGCTCTCTTACTGTGAAGCTCCTGTGCTTCTCTCGGTCCAGCGGCCGCTTGCTCCGGATCACCCCGGTTTGATCGTCAATCTCAAACAGATTCTTGGGCTCCTGGTCCACCCCCGGTCCCTCCAACTTGTAGATCACCTCACTCGTGAAGATTTTGTCGGATTTAATCTAGAGAGGGAGGAAAGGGATGAAGTTGATGGGGGAAAGTGGGAAACGGACTGTGGACCATATGTTGTAACTCCAGATGTGAGCATGTTGACAGTCAGGGACCCCGAGACAAGAGTCTTTAAACTCAGAGCGCTTTGATTTATGGCAGGAAATAAGATTCTGGACCAATATTGGCGAGGAGTTTATGTTATACGCATTGCACGTCCACTTTCTGTGACTTACTGCCTTTGAGGCATGTTCAAAAAGCGTCAGAGTCAATATGTAACATTTAGACAGTTTTAGGTCGTTCCTCTACTTATTAACAGAAGAACAGAACATTTTAGATTTTTTTAAAAATGCAGGTTTTTGCTAAGTGCAAATCTGTGGTGCACAGCTGATAGGGATGATTTTTATAGTTAATGATTTATAGACCTACATGTTATCTTGGCTCAATCTTACAATTCTATTTTTACATGTATACAATTATATTTAATAACTGTATAAATTGTGTTCAGCACATTTGTCACTTGTTTTACAATCAGTCAAATAAAACATTAAAAGGTTTTCAACATCTACTTCAGGTTTGAACTAGAAATCTGCAGATGAAAAAACATCTGTCAACCTGAGATTTCTCACCACAGCTTCAAACATTCAAAAGCTTTAAATCCATTTTACAGGATTGTAGACTTGATCCCCATCAGCAACAAAGTGACCCAGCAGTCATCTCCTGCTAAAACACCTTCTTTTACCTGAACAAGGTCCTCAGGAACCTGCTTGCTGTTCTCCAGCACTCTGATTTGAGGGATGATCCAGTCCCTCTTCACCCTGAGGACGCCCCTGCCTTGGTTCTTCCACGGGTAAAGAGTCTGAGGATGCAGCTCTTCACTGTGAGGAAGTTCTGCAGAGCTCCACACCTGAGGACAGCAATCACAGCAACATGAAATACAGCCTGAGTAATGAGGCCACGGTGATTTGACTTTATGGAAGACACAGATTAAGTCATCACACAGTAGATCTGTGCAGTTGTGTGAAACTATGTGAAGCGCTTCCCTCAGGACTGTGACGCATTCAGGGCCCGGGTGTGTGTGAGTGTAGGCCGGCTGGAGCGCGGATGCTGTGTGACATGGACAGCTTGAGGTTTCACTCACTAATCTACATCTTTGTCAGCTACCTTTGATCTGGGTGCAAATTCATCCCAGGACGCGGAAACGCAAACACTTTTCAACAGCGTTGCTTGGACACAAACACACCCACATACACAACGCACATGTGGGAAACACACTCACGCAGCAGCTGTCGACTATGGATTTAGACCGTGCTTTCCCACCCGCATTCCCACTCAGCCTCACAAATTCCCCTTTATGCTCAGCTCTGCACCTGACTGGGAGTTTGGGGTCACATTACGGATCTGCTCGTCTGTTGAAATTCCACAGACACGCACACACACACACACACACACACAATCACACACCCACACACACACACGCATGTGCATCAGCAAAACACCAACCCACGCAGCGCTGTTAGTTGCTTCCTTCTCTGGGAATTCAGAAGCATTTCCCATATGTTTAATAGCTCACAGACACAATCCACCAAAGCGGCAGCAGCGAAGCGGATCCATGGAACATGAACGTTTCCATGGATCCATGAATATTTTCTGACGGCTTTAAGTCCCTTCCCTGTCTCTGGGTCACACTCTGGGGTGGGCACTGATCCTTCGGCACGCCGCTGGAGGAATGGCAATCACGGCTGGCGTCTGCAGGGCCGAGTCAGGGGGCAGGCTAATCATAGACGTCTATATTCTGGGACCCCCACCTATTTGAACTTCCTGCAGCCATCATCATCATCCACACGCTCACTGTGATGTTTACGCTCACATTCCAGCAGCGCCCGTGGTCCTTGACCTGTCTGCCACGCACAAAACCACAGGCGAGAGCGCCCGGTCTGGATTCTTACTGCAGCGTCAAATCAAAACCACCTGCATCACACACAGGACGTCCCACTGCTTTATGGACACTTAGGGCTGACGCCACAGTTGCACTGACAATGCACACGCAACAAAGTGCAGCCCTGAGTGAGGCCAACTGAAAAACACACCACACTGCACAAAAACTAGGTTTTTAACAAAAACATTATTATTTATTTATTTGACAGGCCGCGGTTGAAGTAGCTGTTTAGTTCACATAAATCAGAATGCTCAGGTACATCTGGGTAGAAACCTAAGCTAACTGTAGAAAATGAAGCATCTGCTGCTGATGTAACTAAAATATCCTTCTTTAGCAAGAACTGCATGTCTCGTATTCACGTGTCCCATAAATGTAGCTACGTATCAGGTAGGTGTAAATATTGAGTTAGTGAGTCAATCAGGATCCTTATGATTTATGAATAAACTACTCGTCCCAGGCTCATTGCGTCTACAGGTACATGTGAGCGATACTGTGTTAATGTTGGCAGCAACGAGGTGTTGGATCATTTCCACAAATCTGAAACAGAACAGGAGCTTTCCTCACACACGTTACATCACCGTCCTGTTGCGGTCCCTTCGATCCTACTCCACCCAAGCATCTGCCTTTGTTCTAATGTCTTTTGCAGACCGAGACGCAGTAACACTGGAAGTGTCGCGTTACCAATTAGACCACGGGGGTCCGTTCCTGACAGGCTGAGCGATGACACTGCACACAGACTAACCGTTTTAGGGGCTTTTCCCAGGTACTTTTGAAGGTTGGCCTTTCACCTTGGGACCTCACACAAGTATGGGTGCTTGTGCTTTCTCAGCACCTCCAGACAGTGCATAGTAGGAATCATATTTACTGTACTGAAGTCCATCAAATCTTGGACGTGTCTACATTTTCCTGACATATTTATTTGACATTCAGTGCATTTGACATTTTACATTGCAATCTGATTCTTTAATACATCACCACTGGTCTAACTCCCCCCTAGTACATAATGTAACAGTTGTGCAAATAGCTCAACACAAGACAAGAAGTAAAGTCTGGTGAGTGCCTGCCAGGCCCTTCGGCCACGGGGTCAAAGGTCACACAGTTGGCCCTTCTGGCCACTTCTGTCGCAGGTCCTCAAGCACAGATAGTCAACCAGTAGGTCTTTGCTCAGTCATGACTGGCTGGAGTGGGTGTGGACACTCTATTTATGGTGCCACTACAAGCGTGTGTTCTACTTACAGCAGATGCTGGGCATCAGGAATGCTGAGCCAGGTTATAAAATGAAACCTTTCCATAGCGAAACATCAGGAAAGACAAAGTAATGCAACTAATGTGACTACTGGACAACTGAAGAGCTGGATAATTAAATACCTATACAAGAAAAAACACTCAACACAGTGCCACACACATTCCATTAATTAGTGTCCTACACTGTGGGTTGATTGACTGGAGGTACAGAATGACACGAGCCAACGCTGCTTTTCCTTTGCATGACCATTTAAACAGCGACTGTCACCACTGTCACAGTCCGGCAAAAGTAATGAGGCCAATAAAAGGTAAAGGAAACTGACTCCACTGTCCAGTCGCCTGCGTTTGGTGACCTACAGTGAGCTTCCCTCCCCCAGGATCCGATCCCTGCGCTCCATCTGTAACTGTAGTCAGCGTACAACAGCCTGCAGGTACCCAAACGCAGCGGGACCTGGGATTCAGAGCCCAAATCCCCTGACTGATTGTTTCCGATGAGTGAAACCCGAGCGCCAGCTGGTCACTGTTACAGACTCTTGGTTTGTACCCGATTTCACGGTCCAGAAGCGGCCCACTCCTCTCTCCACGAGGGGGATTAAGGAGCGGGACAAATGGCATCACGCGTGCATCTGGGGACAGCTGGAGCTGCTGCCCACTGCTCGTCAACACACGGAGCCAGCAAAAGAAGCGCTGCTCACTTCAAAGCAGCACCTCTGAAAATAAAAAAAGACCAAGTGAGAGCTCTCAGGGGACGGAGGCTTTGGACCGGATGGACTGAACTGCACGGGCTTCAGTGTTTCTCCCAGATTTATTATTATATGTCTTTATCAAATTAAAAACTTTATATACTTTGCAACCCAGTCGCAGACGCAGACCTGTAGCACAATCAATCGGCTGTGAAAGTGAAACCGCCACAAACTTAAATTCCCTCAGACGACTTTGCAGATACTTTGAATCCGACTTATTTACTTCACCTTTGACACAGAATTAGCACCATTTACAATGAATTACAGGTCACATCATAGCAAGACTTCACTCAGCTCCCACTGGAGGCCAATTCACCCAACTGCGCAACCTGGGCCGCATTAGTTCTCCAAACACAGAGAAAGACGGATGTCGGCTGGAAGTGATGCTGGCGATATGTCAGTTTACATTATCATCCATTTGAGAAGCTTTAATGGCGCCCGCTGACAGCGGCTACTAATGATGCCCCGGGCCCTGTGTACACATCTGGAGCCTTGCCCTCCTCAAAACACTTCATCAGCCTCTCTCGGAGCGGGATGAAGTGTTTAGATCAGCCTCTGATTGCAGATCCAGAGTTGGATGGGGAACACTGGTGTGTGTTTGGGGACTGACCTGAGCAGCCAGGTAAAAACATATACAGTATATTTAAGGAGCAGCGAGAGGTCATTTGTTACCCGTCCTGACAGTGTGAGGGAGCAGGACGCGAAAGAATGACGTGCTGAGAGACGAGCATTAGCTGCATCACTTAACGAGTTGAGCCTCATTATGAATGAAATACAACGCAGATAGTGTAAGTAATGAATGATTGGATTCTAAAGCAAACTTGCTGCGTTCTTACCTGACAAATCTGAATCCCCAGCACACACAGCATCCACATCCGTCCTGCCATCCTGACACTCTGAAACCTGCCGCTCCTCCACCTAGACCCGCTCCCGAGTGGCTCCGCCGGGTGAAAGAGGCCGAACTCTCCGACCCCTCGCTCGTCCCCGTTCCTTTCCTCGGTCCTCTCGCTCCTGCAGCGCTCCTGCGGCTCTCTGTCACGCTCCCTCCTTCCCTCCCAGGGTCGCTCTCTCACGGCTCCTCCCTGTCCATAGCTGGGTTATGTCTCGCAGTCGCCGGGGCGGCGGGTTAGGGTTTCAGCAGCAGCCCTCCCGTGGACCCCCCCAGCACATGTGCTGTCACTCACGGCCTGATGAGAGGGAGAGGGAGAGACGGAGATGAGGAGAGAAGCAGGGCAGCTGCTGGTGCAGACACAAGAAGCCACTTCAGCACTTGGAAGTCAACCAGTTAAACTTTAACACACTCCTATCGAGTAATTGTTTAAGCCCGTTGAAGAATAAATCTACAAATCCACTATGTTTTCATCTTTACAACTGATATACTTCTATATGCTAACAGTGAACTAGCCTCCTGAGGCTCAGAAGCTGTTTTGATCTCCGATCCTTCTGGACTGGATCGACCTCCAGGTCGTGAGGCTTCATGTGTCGTGTGTCGCGCCCTCACACATTCAGAGCGCTCCACCAAACCTCTTTGATCTCTATCTGCTATTTTCAGCGCTTTGTCAGAGCGGGAGATGAAGACCTCCGACGGTCTCCGGCCGACGTCAGAGCCGAGATTAAGATGTTTGCGATGCTTAAAGTTGCACCGAAACCGTGAGCGATGAGCCTCAGGCGTTTCAGCGGCCCAGACACAACCAGCAGAAAGGTGGTGAAGTTATGCGATGACCAGACGAGGGGGGAATGGAGTCTCCTTTTCAGCACTCTCTCAGCGAATCTGCGCACAGGTCAAAGGTCAACACAGACCTTTTGAAACGACTACCAAAGTCGCTTTCATCAGAGAGACGTTTTAGTAACTTTGCTGAAAACAAAGAGTATATCTCTCTCTCTACAATGAGGACCAAGGTACTGATGATATTACAGCGCAGGAACTCTGGAAAGACGAGCAGTGAAATAATTGAATGTGTTGGCAGCCTGAGTGGGTGTCTGCATGTCTCCCTGTGACAGTGTGTGTGTGTGTGTGTGTTCTGGAATAAAAGGGTGATTTTACAGCACCTGTCTCTGTCATTTCAGACAGAGGCAGTTGGCAGGAGCCGCCCTCATGCTTCCCTGTCCTCCGCTCCCCGAACAACAGCCTCTCAAAGCAGAGCGTATGCGGACGCCTCATGTTGCGCCGCAGGGACACCTCTTAGACACAAAGCAGCCTTTGAATAAGAGGGGTTCAGGGTGAGGTTCTACTAATCTACTAAACCATAGCACTAATCTACAGCACTCTGCTGCCCACTGTTGGCAGAACCAACCGCTCGCAACAGCACATTAACCGCGTAATCGAATGGTTTCTTGTCACAACAAAACTGGCCGTGATAATAATAATAATAATAATAAGTATTTATGCAGATTTTTTTATTTATGCAGAAGTATTTATGTAGATTTTATTGTTGTCTTGTAAATTAAAGAAAAGCTGTTAATTGCTGCTGGACACTGACAACAAGCTGTGATGTAATAATAAATCCACTACCTGTCAGAAAATAAAAGAAAAAACACTAATTGTACTAATACTACTGCTAACTTGGTTGTTCGCACCCAACATCGCAGCCAGCAGGATCTTCCATTAACATTTTAAAAGGCTGTTGCAGCATTGATTCCTATTTACACATGAACCAGTGCGTTCTGACCTACAGAGGCTGCACAGGAACACGGTGGAACACGATGAAGTGAGTCGCAGGTTTCAAAGGCTCGTTTCTGCGGGATCCCACTGAGGCGATAATAGTGTTGAAGACTGGTGGTCCACTTGAAGCAGGGTAGTCAGGTCACTGTAAAATATTCCTCTGAAGACACAGGTGGCCCAAACCCCGGCTGATCAGAAAATAAGGAAGCCAGCGAGGCTCTGTCTGGCTCAGCAGGCCCACGGTAACACTATTAATGATGAATAGTGGAGGAAACCTGGACCTGGTTTTCCCGCTGTGTCACTGATGCTGCTCACAGGTATAAAAGTAAAGTGGACTGTGTTTTGTTAGATCAGAATAAACACTGAAGAAACTCTTATAGGATGTTAATGCCAAAACACTATTGATACGATTTGAAATTTAGTTTTAGTTTTTTTTGACTGCATGCATCATAGATAAGAAGATAACATAGTTAAGTAATTGTTAGTAATAAAGCATATCATATATATTTATTTGTGTGGGTCAAATGGCTCAAAATGAAATTGGTCTGTTAAACAATTCCTGTCTATGTGAAGGATAAAAAGGTGTCTTTTAGTTTAGACAGCAGTCTTTTTGTGTAGTCGCAGTCACCTGTAGAGGGCAGTGTTGCGTCATTTAAGTCATTGACTTCATCGGGGAGAGGAGGAAGGAAACTTGTGAGATAAAAGAATTTGTCCTAGAAGAAATCTGAAACAGTCGACAGAGTCGCAGACAGAAAAATGCAGTGTGCTAATGTAAACCACAAAAACAAAGGCCCAGCACTGTGCTGCACTAGCGACCTTGTTTCTAGTGTGTTTGTTTGCAAGTTATAAAAAAATTATTCACAATTTAAAATCATTAGTCAAAAGCCCCGAACAGAACAATAAAACATTTCCAAACACGACTGTGTGTGTGTGTGTGTGTGTGTGTGTGTGTGTGTGTGTGTGTGTGTGTGCATGTGAGACACAGAAGCAGAAAGCGTTGGGTTCCTGCAGCTCTGCCTTCACCCCAGTCAGCCTCCACCAGGGCGGGTTGCCAATTAGAGCCAACACATATGACACACTTGACTCCCCCGCTTGAACCATGGCTGGAGATAATAGGCCTCTTCCTGCAGCACAATCGATGACATACTGTCCCAGGGTGAATGTCTGCCTCACCACACACACACACACACACACACACACACACACACACACACACACACACACACACACACACACACACACACGCACACACACGCACACACACACACTCCTCTACCTCTTATCTGTCGGAGAGTAAAATGTCAGCGTTGTGTTTCCTACACAGAAATATACAAGCAACACACGCTCTTCCCTCGTGCTCTCTTTCTTTTGTCCTCTTTCTTTTTTCAACAGTGATTTCCAAACAGAAAAACAAACCCAATTATCCACAGTTAGATAAGGCATCGCTGCAGTAGATCTCAGCGTACAGTGGAGTCACGTCAACATATGCAGCTAAAGCGTCGAGATAAAGCCACAGGAGGCGTCCGAAGGCACCTGAGTCATGAGGATTAGACATTACTGTACTGGATATTAGCTATACACAGCTACAAGCGTGTGTGTGTGTGTGTGTGTGTGTGTGTGTGTGTGTGGGAGACGCTGACCATCAGTAAGTTGGGTCATAGAGAGAATACAAAACATCGCATCAGTGCAAATTTAGAAGTCTGTGTGTGACGCAAACCCACAGATACAACATCACCCCCCCCCCACCCCTTGGTGCTGAGTCTGTAATGCTCAATTTCTCTGGACAAATGTGTGTTTCTGCCCGTGTAGTTTTTTTTCCGCGTGCGCCGAGGAGTCAGTTCTGCTCTCTGCATTGCCGGGGGACACAGAGGAGCGTGAGTGGAGAGGGGCTGCGAGACGGAGAGGAGTGGGTGCGGGCCGATGCTCAGCCCCCTTTGGGTGGGGAGGGGGTAGAGACGCGGAGCTGGGAGGATGGGGGTGGGCGGGAGGTAGCAGGCCGTTGACAGTCGTGTGCGTGCGTGAGCCTAATCTGCCTCCATCAGCTGTCAGAGTCAGGGATGTCATGGCGACCAGGGCTCCTGGTGCTCCCTGTCTCTCCCCCTCCCCGTCTTCCCTGGCAATGTCATGTTGTCAGGCCACATATGCTCGTCTGCAGGGGGGGGGGCATAGGGTGGAGCAGACACGGGCACGCGGGCAGCCTCCGTCTTTTTCCTGTCGCTGTCGACACTCGTCTAGTTGCCCGCGTCCCCCTTCAGCGCCCGCCCCCCCCCAACCCCCCCGTCCTCATGGCCCAACGCCGTCCTCTCTCAGCGGCCGCGTCGCCGCTCGCGCTCTCGGGGGCGTTTTCTTCCAGCGTCGCTTCCGCTGCTGCCGCTCTCTGTACATTTAACGTCACAATAGACTTTGTAGTGTCTTTAATTCGGCCCCCGTCCTTCACTGGACTTGAGCTCTGCAGCGAGGATGCTCTGCAGCCGACCCTGAGCTCTGACCTCCTCGACGTCCTGGGAGACGAGGCGTCGAACTACAGGCTTCTGGTGCTCACAGCATAAAACACAAAGAAGCTCCGTGCTCCATAAAATGTTGCCTGAGACGAGAATCATGACAATTCACAATAGTCCGCTTATTTTGTTAACAAAATTATTGTTTCTCCGTTTCTTAACTGGTCATTTGTCAGTTTATACTGTATGTTCATTTTCATTTGTACAATCTCATTTTTTTCGTTTATCTCATTTTGCTTGTTTCACAAAAAATAATGACAATAAATAACAAAGGATAATAAGAAAGAATAGAAATCCTTTCATCATCAGGATGGTTGGAGGCGTCTCTGGGGATTCTCAGTGGCAATGAGTGTTATTGAAAAACCATACATTTATCAGAGTGGATGCTTTGTGACCCAAATGTATTTTCAATGCTTTGATCCACATAAACAAAATTCTGCTCACTTAATCTTAATACAGTAGATGAACAAAACCTCGGCTGTCAGCTTTAATACTTTAAATACTGGTGGTGCTTATCTTGTTGTGTTCCCTTGTGTTGTTGTGGTATAAGCAGACCAAGCCCTAAAGCATCACTAAATCGTTTATTCCTACGCAGTCCTCTGGTTTTGACTCCAGACCTTCAACCCAGGGTTCCAGTGTTCTAAGTAAGAGACGCCCATTCGCCAAAGACAGCGGTGGAGCGTTAGGACAGTATCTGTATGTGTAACGGCTCCTGCCCGGGTGACCCGCCCCTGGCACCTGCTGCAGGGAGCCCAGACAGCACCCGCCAATCACACTCAGACCACACGTCTTCCCCCGCTCCTCAGACGCATGACAATGTGTGGGCTAAAGTGTAACGTCCCACCTCACCCGCGTCTCAGCACGCGAGCTGCATGTTGAGCATAAGTCCCATGTAATGTACAGGACCTCCGCGTGACTGGATCATTGTTCTGAAGCTCATTCAGCTACAGTGGAGCACCTATTGAACTGAGGCACAGGCCTGTGGAAGGTTTCTATGTGCAGGACATTAATGCAGAGCAGCTTTTACCAGCAGCAGCAGGTCAGGTCTCACATTAAAGCCGAGCGCAGCCGACCTCTGAGCTTCTGGACACTGTGGAAGCGTGCGGGTCAGGATGAGGGGAATTTGTAATTAATGTTAATACGCTGCCTGAGCGATAATATGTATGATTCATAAACTGTGATCAATGGCGTGAAGCTTTCATGAACAACTCCTGTGCATCGGTAACACACACACACACACACACACACACACACACACACACACACACACACACACACACACACACACACACACACACCTTCTGGCGGTGAGTACCCTTGCCCCGGGTGCTCCCTCACTGCCGTCTCCATGGCAGGCAGCGAGACTGTCTGAGTGCTTTATGTTTGCTGTAGCACAGAGTCATCACTGTCAAAGCCATTGATTTGTCAACAACATAGTGATACACTGTAGATGGATAATGGCCCATCTTGTGCGCAGTTACTGCATTTTTCTTCTTCTGTGAATCTGTTTCCCTCCTCCTCCTCCACCTCCCCCCACGCACGCACACGTCCTCACAGTTTCAAAACAATGGAGGCAAAGCCATGCGTCTTGTTCAGCTACTAAATAGCTGTCTGGTTTGTGTCTCCTAAGGTGGCTGCACATCAGTGGCCGGCCCATCTATCAGGCCAATGCATGGCCCTCAAACCTCCAGGTATAAAGATGATTTATACTCCGCCTCCTGAAAAGGGCAGCCAGAGAGATGGATGGATATGAAAAGAGTGTCAGTTACAGATAAATAAATCACAATGGACTGAGTGACGGAGGGACTGCAGAGACGTGCGGGAGAAAAATGGGGAGGGATCCAGAATGAAACACTGAGACAACAGACCCAGAATGCTTGTTGACTGAACACATCTAGAGGCGACTTCAGTGTTGAAACCTAACACAAGAATTGAGTGTAGATTAACAAATACAAGTCTGAAGCTAATAGGAAGTTCATAGGAACGCATTCCACACAGACTTAGTGGACTTGTTTCAGGCTGCCGGCGCTCGCCTTCCATCCTCTCCACTGTTTGATTAAACAGTACTTCTCCCGCTTATCTGCGCTGTCGCTGCATGAAGGAGCTATCTGCTGCGTGAGTGGCAGACAACCGCCTGCTGCCTCCGATAGCATTCCACTCTGCGTAGGTAAATAGGAACTGAACTGAACTGAGACAATTTAAACAGTCTAAATGTAAGGAGATTAAAGCTGGCCAAACAGTGGCTGAGCACCGGGATGCCTCACGCACACACACACACACGCACACACGCACACACGCACACACACACACACACACGCACACACACACACACACACACACACGCACACACGCACACACGCACACACGCACACACACACACACACGCACACACACACACACGCACACACACACACGCACACACACACACACGCACACACGCACACACACACACACACACACACGCACACACACACACACGCACACACGCACACACGCACACACACACACACGCACACACACGCACACACACACACACACACACACACGCACACACACACACACACACACACACACACACACACACATACACACACACACATACGCACACGCACGCACGCACCCACGCACGCACGCACGCACGCGTTTCACAAAGTCAAACAGAAGCATGAGAGAAGACGCGCAGGGCGAGAGGACACGAGGAGGCAGCCGTTGGTTGTTTTTGTCGCTGCCGTGACCTTTGACCTACACAATCACTGTCTGTGCTGGCAACCTCTAAATACACGAGCCGAGCTGACTTTTATCCTCAGATCTACGCCTAAAATGTACCAATTCATGTTCTGAGGGGCCGGAGGGGGGGGCGCTGTAAACGGATTACTGTCCCCACAGCTGACACACACATGAAGACACACACAAACACGAGGTGGCGTGAAGCAGGATGGACCCGGGGACACACTTTCGCCTGGACGCCCGCGTATCCGAGCCGAGCGGGGCGGGGCCCCCCCCGGCCCGGCCCGCGGAGCGAGGCCCACCCTGACTCTAACGCTGTGTGGCAGCGAGACCTGGAGACAGATGCTGGCTGCCAGTGGCGCGCTGCTGGAGAGCGCACTGTGGCCCCCGTGCACAGCGCGCGTCCGCGGAGGCAGAGGAGAAATAAATCAAGTCCATGCGGTTTGTGGCCACGACCGCTGCGGCGCCATTGGGACTCCTATCACGCAGCAGCGTCTCTGAGCAGTCAGCAGACGCAGGTTGACAGCAGGCCGAAGAGGAATTTGAATCCCCCCCCGTCTCACAGCTTTCACCTCAGACCCGTGTCCTAACTACATGCCCACCTGCAGCCTCACCCTCACCTCCGCTCGCCCACGGAGACGCAGGGACCTCCTGTGGGTAGTTACAACAACCCAGCGCTGCTGTTATCTCCCCTCGCTCATCTACCACTGCAAATTGCAAATTCTCATCATTTTCATAAATGGTTCCTGACACAGTAAAGCAGTGTTTACTTTCCATTTTCACACGTGGAATGTAAAAGCCATTTCATGTATTATTAATATCACACATTGCTGTCAAAGGGAGGTGGTGAAGAAGACTGCATTTAATACAGTGCGTTGAATAGTTTGGATGTTTCCGATGCTGAAGGTAACTTTATTATCCGTTTAAAAGCTCATAATGGTGAACTTCACCTCGGCTGAAATGCTCTTGTTGGTGGCAGCAGGTGCCTTTTAACAATGAGTAATCTCACAGTGAACGACATCATAGACGACACACTGCGGCTCTGGCTTTTCCACGACATCCCTGAATGACATCTAAATTAGAGATCTGAAAACCCGCAGATCCAGATCAGAGCTCTGAGACGCTCGACGCAAACGCACAGACGTGTTGTGTGTCTGTCTGCAGCCGGAGGAGGAAGCCGCGGTCACAGCGCTGCCCGCGCAGAGCAATCCTGCACATTCCTCCTCTCAGCTGCCACATTAATGAGCAGACAAAATGGCCTCCTTTGAATAATTAATATGTGGGTCCATTAACAAGGCATTAGAATGCATTCTATCTCCTATTGATTTTTGCCCTGTCTTTCTTTTAGTCGAAAACTTTTACTCGGGCCGTCCACCACTCTGCATCCAGCGCCGGCGAGAATGAAATATGGCTGCTGCTGTTTAAATGTCAGCTTTGTAATTACACAAGGAGCCACGAACCAGGCAATCCCACGGCCTGAGGGCCTCTGATTTATGGCCAGGACCTGATGGCGACCACGCAGACGGATGCAGACAAACATCCGCTCCACTCCCACTAACACTCACACTCACACAGCGCAGGCGCTCACCTGCAGCATCTGTTTACAGGACAGCCCCTGTTTATCCATTAAGCTGTGCTTTTATGTACAGATAGTAAATAAAACAGGAAGTGCAGCCCACAGCGCTCAGACAAAATGTGTAAAATTGTGTTTTTATTTGTGTATTTATTTATTTCACTTGATCTGTTCCTGTCGATTGTCGATGTCGATTCCTATTTACTCTGCTGCGACAGCTCGTTTTTAGGTCCCTCTTATCGCGTCGTTCTTTTATTTTGAACGTCGTGGTAAAATAAATCTTGACAGCGTCATCTCATTACCTGAGGATGCGCTGCTTTCTGTATCTTTCAGTCTAATTTCACTGTGACGGGAATCTTTCGCTACTTTCTGACAATTTAGAATGTATTTAAAAGCCTAATTGATGGTGAAAATGAGTGCTGCAGCCCCACATGCCTTTATCTTTACCAGCGCATCGATTCCGAGATGGACGGCGTCCCTCCTCCTCGCAGTGTCTGTTACGCTCTCCTGGAGTGTAACCTTCGCCCCCCTCCCCCCCTCCCTCCCCTGCCTTTGCTCAGCGGTCTAACACACTCTAGTGGCATGTGGGACACCCTGGTTCAATACACCCTCCCTCATGCACGCCGCCCATCAGTCAGATTCTAGGCACAGATACCTGCTGGGAAAAACCAATCTATATCTGCGCGAATGGAGGAGGAGAGGCGCGGCCAGATCAATGCACAGATATTGACAGACGCAGCCATGCAAGGAGACTACACTCCTTCTGAACTCACCCCCCCCCCCCCCTCGCGCCGAAAAAGATTAGGACTCAAGATGAACCGCTGAGTAAGGAGTGTTTGTAGATGACAAAGAGACGCCGCAGATGCTCCAGATAGAGGACGAGGAGAGGGACAAGCCGCGGCCGGCTGCCAGATTACTGTAGCAGCACCGCAGAGCTCGGTAATGGTGTGAGGAGAAGGCGTCAATAATAAATACCTGCCATTACACCGCGCTGGACCGCTGCTGCAGCCCCAACGCCGCGACCCCTGCTGGCTTTCTGATCTACCTCAAATTACACTGATGCTCTCACGCTGGGCTTCTGTGGACTACGACACACACTGATTGCATCCAGCGCAGACGGCTCTACAGCGCGGCAATGCACGGACTCGCACATAAAACCCGCGCGCCTGCTCCATTTATTCTCAAGCACTTTTCGGCGGCGTGTCAGGGTTTAGGCCCCGCGTCTAATGCCTCGCTGTTGGGGCTGGATTTTTTTTTGCAAGGCGTCCTCCCTCTCTTCAAAGAGACAAGGCTTGACATCCAGGTGTTTTATAGTATTTGTGGCTCTGATCATCCATCAAGCCGATCGATCATTCTCCCAGCAGTTTTTATTAATGATCTTGTCAGCCAGCCCGCTCTCGGGTGCAGCCGCTTGTCCAGAATGATAGATCATTAGCTAGTCTGCCTGCTATTTATTCTCTCATGACCTTGTCTCTCTCCATTGTTGAGCGGGCCGAGTTATGAGAGCTAGAACATGATAATTCAGCATTGATTCTGCGGGTTTTTTTCCAAAAAGTTTTTTAAGATGTGGCCAACTTCAAAGACTCAGACAAACGAAGACTAGGAGGAAGAAAAAAGCCCTCACCAACAACTTAAACTTCAAGTATTAAATCTTAAAAGTATTGTTATCCACAACGGCCCTTATTACTGTTACACTGTTGGGTTTCTCCTCCTCTGTCTCTCTGTTCTCATCTAGAGTTAACTTCGGCCTCAGAGCTGCTAGTCTCTTCAGTTACTGGTCCAAGCATCCTGCCTACAGTATGTTCGGTCGCTGCTCGATGATGCTGCTGTTTTTACTTTTTTCTATTCTCTCAGCACAACCAGTCGAGGCAGATGGCCGCCCACAGTGAGCCTGGTTTTGTAGGAGCTTTCATTCTCTACAGAGAGGACTCTATATCGAGTGGCTACAATTAAAGGCTTGCTGTGTGTGGGTTTAGTTGAGTTTGAGTTGTGTAAGGTCTTAAACTTTACCGTGAATTGGTGCTATTTGAAGAATACACTGTAGATGTAGATTTCTAGAAGAACAACTGAATTGAACAGAACATTAATAAACCTTTTTATGAGCTTTACAGGACTGAAATGTGAGACTATACAGTAGTCAGTTTAGTAGAGTAAAGTGTACTGTAATGTAAAATAGAAAACTATTTACCTGCGGTGCTGCTATGTCCTTGTGTGAGTCGCAGGACACAGCTACAAGCTACCAAAGTGCTCTAAACTGCTGTGCTGTTTGTCCTTCATCAAATAAATGAGCATCAAATACAATTCACTGACAGAGACGAAAATAAAGCAGGAAACGAGAGAAAAATGCCAAAAAGGACAACAGAGACACGGGGAAGCGAGTTTTACAGGGACGAAGCCTGAAGCTGAGCCAGTGAGCCGTAAGTAGTTTTAGAATAAACATGAGCTCCATGTAAACAACAACCTGCCACTACAGGCATTGGTCATGGACCCTCGTGGACCCGGTGGGCGTCTGGATTCACTGATGTATGTTTGTGCGTGCCTTGCTCTCCGGCGCTCCCTGGGGCTGGAGGGCCTTGCCTGTCATCCTCCGATCACCCGTCCCTCTGCCCGCTGACACGCATACAGCCCGTCATGACGATGGAGTGGCCGAAGGCCAGAATCCTTTTGTGATCGTCAAAAGTGCGCGCACAAATGTTTGACTGTGTAATTGCGGGCTGATTTTCTGTTTGTGTCTGCAGCCTTTAACCACACAGCAGCGTGTAAGCGCCCCACTGTGAATTTAGTGGCTATTGTGCTTCTGTGGCTTATTGCTTCCCTGTGACCTGATTATTATGCAGCCCGTGTTCAAAGAGCAGAGGCAGGAACTCCTTTCTCCCCCAAAATCATTCATAACGGGCAGCTTTCATGTTGGCAGCGGAATGACAGAGCGGCCGAGGCTTCTGCGGAGACAGAGGATGAGTTACGCGTGCACGGGTTCAAGCGCAGGAGGAGCATCACCACACTGTTTATCTCTGTGCATTGTGACACTTAAATATTCATTATGGCAAATCAGGCCATAAACGATGGCGCCTCTTTCATCCCGGTGCACTAGGACTGAAGCTGAGCTCAGACCGGGAGCAGCCTGGTGAATGCTGCACCTGCGTGCCTGAAGCGCAAGTGTCAGTGTCCTCACTGATTCCTCGAATGTGAACAGGCCTTTTTCTCTAAACCCTTCTTCTGCATTACACCCCTTTAATTCCTGCTACGGTGTCCACTGAACAGGAGGCAAAGTCATCCTCCTAAAAGTTGGTGACCAGGCAAATTCTTCCTTCGCAACATCAAACTTTGCTCCATCCAAACTCTGGGTGTTCCAAACACGTAAACAAGCTCACTGGTGTCCCCCATAACCCACCATCCCGGACCCTGGGGCCCAATAAGCAGCCATCTGCAGACAAGCTCCTCTCCTCCGCTCCAGCAAACACAGTCGGGGGGGGGGGGGGGGGGGTGTTTGATTGCATGTTTGCGCGAGACACAGGCGAAGGTAGTTCAAGGGCACGGGTGCTCCGTCAGCCTCGGCACCAGAGACCGTCCCCCTGTGTGGTGCACCTATTACCACGCTCTCTGCCTGGACGCTCGGCTTCTGGCAGCAGCCTGGGTGTGGGGGTCCCAGCCCCCCCCCGGCCCCGGCCGACTCCCAGCGCTGGCGTGGGTGGCTGGGTGGAGCGGCGGGGGGGTTGGGGGGCACCGGCGCTGTCCTCTGGTGCTCCTGCAGCCCTGCCTGCTCATCCATCCTCGCCTGCCAGCCCACAGATCGATAGCTCTGCTCTCTTAATCAGGTCTCTGGTGACTGTAGGCGGACGAGTGTGTGCGTGCGCTTCTGTGAACAGAAGATTGTATCAGCTGGTGGTTGCGCTTAAGTTTCTTTCCATCTTCGGTTCATTATGACTGTTTATCCCAACCACGTTCTTGTCCTCCCTTCTATCTGCCTTTATCAAATCTTCTCTGTATTTTTTGAATGTTGCTTTCTTTCGTCACCCTCTCTAGCCAGCTCTTGTTAAGGCTCTGACAGTCCTGCTTTATAGCTCTGTCTCCTCTCCGTGCCTTTTCTTTCATGCCCCTGCACTCCCTGGCAGCGCGCCAGGGCTAATCGAAATGACGTCTCGCAGTCAAGTTCGTCCCGGTGCTGCCGCAATCTGTTTTGACTTGTGATGAAGACAGAAGAGGCGAAGTGCTGCAGAAATGGAGATGGGGAAGAATGAGAGGCTTGAAGAGCGAGCGCTGCGAGAGGGTTAGTCAGATGGAGTGCGGGGCATCCAGCTGTGGTGTTGTGCCTTTGCTAGAGAACCCGCCCTCAGGCTCTCATCACACCTGTGCAAGCACAGCTGCACCAGCACATACACATGCACATGCACATAGAAGTTTAGCAAGAAAAGTAGCAAACAAAAATTACTCCAAGACTTTTCAACATAAATCTTATAAAACACTTTAGTTAGGGATAAACATTTTTATTTTGTGTGAATTAAAACATTGTAGGAATCGACCAACATGCTTTTCTCATCAGTCACATTTATCATGGTATCGTGTCTCCTATTCCAACGCCACGTCATGTTTTTAACACAGATCTTTAATTTGGGTTTGCACCACTATCAATTAAATCAAATCATCAACATGCCAATGAGCACGCTCAGCGCTCTACCAACACACACACACACACACACAACTGGAAGTAGTTTACTGGAGCAGCTGAGCGACCAGTTCAAGGCACATGGTTTTATTGATCTGGAGCCAGAACACGATAAACATCATGTTCTGGTCTGACTGAGGAAGACTGTTGAGCTACAGACTTCACAGTGATGCTGACTGTGAAATAACTACAGTCTATCAGGTTTTGTGGCAGGTCTATGCTACACTGCTGCATTATAGGCTAGTGTAGTAACACATACAGTATATTAAAGTCTATGGAACAGTTCTTTTTTAACTTCTGATACTCCTGAAGCTTTTCAATTATTTACACATTTGAACACTCAACAAAATAAAACCGCTAATTTAATACAAAGTTAATACTGACATACAGTTAATTGATGCATTTTCTTAATGATTGACTCTTTGATGAAGCTCTGTTTAATTGCTTAATGACAACATGCTAATTTCAATACACAGTGAAAAAATAAACAAGGTAGTAGAATTACCTCGACATTTTCCATAAGTTGTTTACATTTACTTTGTATTCTGTCCATTATACACTATTGTCGTTTGTCTGATTAAAGAGCAGATGGGAACTGTCAGTGTAAAGTGATGTAAACGTACACTTGTCTAATCACGCGTCGCGGTCCAGTCATGGGAAGAACTGTCGCAGCAGGGCCTTCTTGTTGACCTTGCCCATCTGATTCTTTGGCATCTCCTCCACCAGCACCAGGCCGGTGGGGATGGTGTAGGGCGCCATGTGTTCCCTGCAATACACAGAGGTTTCAGTACACTGATGAGTCTTTACTGCAAAAAGCGTGCACGCGCACACGCACACGTATGCAACAACACAAAAGAAAACAAAAACAGAAAACAATTGCAAAACAAAGGGTGCCCTGTGGCAGGGTAGAGGAGATAAGGAAAAGAAATGTCCTTCATACACTCTGCAGCTCTCCTCCCTAATATCCCCAATTCGCCTTCAAGACACAGACGATTCCCTTCATACAAAACAATATAATCACTGCGAGATGAAATAGAAAAAAATAAATAAATAAGGGGAAAAACAGAAGGCTGGGATAATTAAAAGTGTTTTATTTTTTCCTTTTGGAGTGCATGGTTGTTACGTCAAGTCTTGAAGCCTGGAGCTTTTTTTATTATCTTCTAACCTAGTTTATTTGTTTGTTTGCTATTTGTTTGTATGCGAGTGTGGGTTCCTGCGTGCATGCTTGCAGTGCGAGCGAGCATAATGACTCATACTGCTGCCATCAAACACTTCTTTCAGCAGATGTCTCCGTCTCCCTGACTCTGTAGTGTGAGCGAGTATTTGTGCATGCATACACATCTCTGTAATGGGGCTCCGCTCGTGTCACCAATTTCTCCGGGGCAGCGTGCGCTTGCGTGTGCGCGCGAGCTCGAGTGTGGAAGCCGGAGTGGGGCACGCGGCCTGATAAAGATTCAGGCTGACAGCTGAAGCCAGGGCACTGAAGAGTGAGCATCCATCTACTTGTTTATGTCTCATTTTATTTCCCCCTCTCGCTGCCCTACACCCTGGCCTCAGAGGTGGGCTGAGTGCGGCAACTGTCCGCTGGCGGCACCCGTGGCTCCAAACACAGTGTGTGTGTGTGTGTGTGTGTGTTAACCTGGGTAAAAGGCAGCAGTAGTAATCCACCATGCTGGACCAGCAGGCCACAACAGCAGGGGTTGCCCCTCAACCATATGGAGCCCATGGCCTTGACACACACGCACGCACGCACGTGCGCGCGCGCACACACACACACACACACACACACACACACACACACACACACACACACACACACACACACACACACACACACACACACACACACACACACACACACACACACACACACACACACACACCGATGCCTGCCCGCCCAAACCACCCACACCAACACTTACTGACATAACCTAAGTCTTAGCTAATATTTTGCTATTTACAAACAACCAGTGCCTGAATCCTTCACCTATCAAGCATCCCTTTAGGGACAATTGGAGAATCCTCACCGCTAGATTCTTTACACACAACCTCAGTAAAACATCTACCCACAAAATTTCAGGCCTGGGAATAATGATAGCGTGAGCAAAACAATGTGTGTGTGACGTAAGAGGAGGAAAAGCAGGAGATTGCTGCGTTTGTGCTTAATGTCACTGTGAAGCAAATGGCTACGCGTCACCAGCAACTGTCTGCAACAGACTAAATAAACCCCTCTGACATTTTTTAAAGACTGGGGAAAAAAAATCCCTGTTAGCTCAGAAGGCAGAGCCCTGCGTAACAATCATTTGTTCGCTTTCTGAACATCTTCCTCTTTTTCCATCTCCTGTCTTTCCCTCAGCTCCCCTCATTAGTCCGTCTCTGGCCCCTCTTTCTCTCACATCCTTCGCTATTGATCTGAAGACTTCAGGGCCGGCCGCTGGGGAGATGGGTTGCTGAACTGCTCAGAGAGCTGCAGAGTCAGTACTAGGAGCCTTCATTTGTTTACCACAGAACTGACAAAGGGCTTTGGAAACTGTCTTCTGAAAATCAGAGTAACAAGGTTCAACCGAGACAGGGTCAAGACTCCTTCGCGATAATGGGATATAGTGTTCTTTTTGTGTTTTGTTTTTGTGAATTCAGGGTGATGGATTGGTTGTAAGCTATTCAGGTCAGAGTCTCTGGGTTGGGGTCCACCTGCTGCTACGGAGCCCTTGTAGAGGTGGCAGGTGGTCCAGCTGTTAGTGACTTCACACCACTAAAAGACCACTGTATAAAAAATGCCTGCGTTTGTGTGGGCATGTTTCATCATTTACTACAGTATGATCCTGCGGAGAGAGACGCTACCTTGCCCAGGACTTTAACTCTGGCAGAGACATGCTCGCCCCCTTCTTCAGCTGCACCACCGCAGTGACTTTCTGACCCCAAGTGGCATCTGGGGCCCCGATCACAGCAACATCTGTATGAATACAGATCACACAGTTAGTTGATTCAACTGTGACATGTATTTACACTTACATCCATACGTTTTGTTTACATTTAGAGTTAAAGCATGGACTAATGGTTTATTGTAGAAAACTAACACTACTGAGCCGAAGATCTCACCTAAGATGTCTGGATGAGCAAGCAGGTGACGCTCCACCTCGAGTGCGCTGATCTTGTAGCCTCCACTTTTGATGATGTCGACGCTGGTGCGGCCTAAAATCCAAAAAACCCCATCTCTAAAAACCGCAGTGTCTCCTACAGGAAACACAAATCCACATGGAGTCAGGTTGAACAACAAAGAACACACCAAGTCACAGGCGCATCACTTTTACGACTACATGCAAAAAGTAGGTTAAGCACTTGGCTGTATACGAGGTGTGTGGATGCTTAGGCGCCCGTGGGTGTTTGATGCAGTGAACGTCAGCGTGCAGTACATAAACGAGTGTTTAAGATCCCTCCATTTGCTCCACATGCACACATGTAGGTGTCTGGGGGACAGGTGCGGGGGAGGATGAGTACAGTATGTGGGACGAGGGGCTCAGCTGGGCCCAGGGATGACGAGCAGAGGAAATGGGTCAGTATGGATGAGTGGAGAGACACGGGGAGAGAGAGAGAGAGAGAGAGAGAGAGAGAGAGAGAGAGAGAGAGAGAGAGAGAGAGAGAGAAATGGACAGAGGATGGATAAGGTGGAGGGAAGAAAAGGAGGAAAAGGAAGGTGTCCTTCTGGATTATTACAGGTGGTGTGTCCACAGCTGGGACCAAAGGGGAATGGAAGAGCCTGTGTGTGTGTGTGTGTGTGTGTGTGTGTGTGTGTGTGTGTAGCAGCTGTAGTGAGGGTCAAAGGGTTGAGAAGATGTCAGTGTAGAAAGACACAATTTCAGGTACAGCACATACAGTAATGCCTGTTTTTACATCAATTCTATAATTAGAACATATAAAATATTGAACACGTAACATTGTAGAGCATTTAGACCATCCTACTGCATAGACGCCATCATATGTGCAGATATACTGAACAGAATGCAACAAATTTCTCAAAGGCATAAAAAGGTATGTAAAATATATAGACTTCTGTCTGATGACATTTATAATAAACGCTTATTCATTTTTTTAGATAATTAACTTTCCTTATGTTTAAAATGAGAAATAAAAAATCTCTAAATATTGTTTGTTGTACGGGATAAAATGTTTCACATTAATTAGCTAATTAAGTTCAGAGGTGCCTATAGTCTGATAGTTCCTCCTCTTCCGTTTTAATTCAGTATTCAGATTTCTACGGTTTTCACTCATTAAATTGCCATTAATCTAGATTTCATGTCCCATAACGACAAAGTGAAAACACATTTTTGCAGACTGACAAATCTCATTAACTCTAACATCTTACAACATTTCCACTGGGCTAAGCATGTTTGCAGACATTTTATTTTGACGGTGGTCTGCTATCCTCTGTCGGGCCTCTTCTCTATCATTTAATCTCATTTGTTCTCTGCTCTCCCCTTGTATCCCTCCATCCATCTTAGATTCCGAGTCTGCTGTCAGCAGAGCACGCTCAACTGTTCTTTTTGCACATCTTTGCCCTCCATTTTTTCCCCCAACTACTTCTCTCATCACATCTCCTGTATCTTTCTCTCCACCTATCTTCCCGTCTCCTCTTCCCCGTCGTGCCTCTATGCTTCAGCATCAATAGAGGGCCCATCTGTTCCCATACATCATGCACTTCATTTCAGTTTATTAGCTGGGATAAATCATAAATATTTCATTATACATCACGGGCGGCTGTCGCCTGCACACCGACAATTTATCACTGCTGCCCTCTTTGCCGGCTTGCGATGGCGGCTATAAGCTTTCCAGTCTATTAAACAAGATTGATACAGTGTGTAAATTTAGATATTGGGAATTTCTTCACAGACCACTGCGCAGCACTGATAGGCCAGGGTAACAGGAGAGGAGAGGGAGGATGAGGGGGAGAGGGGAGCAGAGAAGCGTGGTTGGGTGTTAACGCTAACAGGGTAGATGGAGTTTTCTCTCTTCTCCTCCTCTTTTCGATAAAGGAGGGGAAAAAGTTTCAGGATTATTTAGTTAAAGCTGTGTAGCTTTCGTCTTATGCAAATAGATGCAGAGAACCGAGCGGTTTACATGCACACTGATGAGTTCTGTGTATGAATGCATGAGTTAAAATAAAAAAAAATGTCTGTATTGCTGCAAATGTGTTTGCATTAATGAGGTAACGTTTGACAAAGGGTTTAAAGGAAACACTCAGACAACACACTCGAGTTGAGTTTGAAGCACTTACACAGGACTCTTTGACCTTGTCTCTTTGAGGGGAAGGAAATAACGAGAGATAGAACAGCATGTTTGGAGAGAGGCACAAGTGGGAATAGTGATTGGAGAACACAGACTGATAAAAGAGGAAAGAAGGGCGGGAGAGAGATTGTTGGGAACTGTGTTACTAGGACGAACACACAAGCCAATACACAAACACACGCACGCACGCACGCACGCACGCACGCACGCACGCACGCGCGCGCACACACACACACACACACACACACACACACACACACACACACACACACACACACACACAGGCTTGTCTATACTACATTGTGGGATCACCAGACAAGGCACCCCTTTCTGGGAACCACCCTTTCTGTGGGTTGTAGAGCACTCTAAAAAATCAGGTAGCAACCACATAGTGAGATATACAAGCTTGCCTATTTAAATTACCATTTAGACAAAGTAGTGTTCCACGTCTGACAAGGGCCAGACTTCTGAGGACTTGTCAGGTTTTTAGGTAGAAGTGGGACCAGAACACACAAAGTCTGGGTTTTGTTTCTTACTGTGGACTTCAGAATACACAAAGTCTAGGTTTTGTTTCTTACTGTGGACTTGACATTAAATATTCATGCATTCAAAATTAAGTACTTACCTTCTAGCATTAAGGACCACTATAAGTAGAATTTACCTGGACTTAAAATAAGACATAAAAATTGTGTAAGCCACATAATTTTATTTGAACATTAGTTACTGGTATTTACCTTGAACTTCTGTAGAAAAAAAAAAGATCAGATTCATATTCTGATATAGAAGATTTGTTTATAAAAATATAATAATACTACAAAAGGTAGTCATTCAAATATAAGAATTATTCAGTTTACAGCATTGTAAACAAAAACGCTGCTTTAGACAAACAATTGAACAGTTACTATTGAACTGTGTTTCAGAGGCCAGTTTCAAGGCCTTTCTTTTCAAAGCTGTTATACGGTTCTTGACATAAAACTTCATGGACAACTAGTCCCTGTCTTTCAGCGCCACATTTTCAACCCCCAAGACACTTATCAATTTCAAGTTTTCCTGGAACACGGCATGAGGTAATGAAGTGCATCAGATGTCTTTCAAACAACTTGTACCTCTTCATTCTCCCATTTCCTTCTTTTGAAAACTTGGCGACCTGTACAATTACACAACTCAAATTAATATTGGTGTATAGGTCTCTATATGAAAATGCTTCATTAAAAATCATTTGAAGACTATAAATGCACAAGGAGAAGACAACACTATATCTGAATTCATGAAAAGTATACTTCCTAAGCAAAAATGAAATTAAAATTGTTAATATGCCAACCTATTTGTTTTGGTGACTTATGATGTGTTGTAGCCATGAAACTTTGATGTGGTGCTGAATCACTAACATCCGTCAGTGTAGCCTTGCCATCTTCAGTCTGATTACATTTAACCAGACACTCTAAAAATAAAAAAACAGAAGACAGTATTACCCTTTACAGTATTTGTATAGTAACTAATACTGTTATATAGAAAAGATAGAAAAGAAGTTAAATAGAAAAAGTGCAGCATTAGACTTTTTTAAAAATTATTATTAGCACTTTAAGTTAATTAACTCAATACTTTGGAACCAGGACTATCAGTAATACACTAGTTTACTTTTTCTTTCTCTCTGCTTATATAATGAAAGCTTGTCTTATATAATGACTAAAACTAAACATGTCACTATAAAACTTCTTCCTCTCTCTCCAACTCTCTCTTCATGACCATGGAAAGTAGTTGGAGGGCACAGATTTAGATTTATTTTTGCAAGGTCTACTTAAAATACTGTGAAGTACAAGTGTATTCATTCAGGTTAATTATTAGATTTGATCTTTTACAATATTTGTCACCACCGAATATACTAATTTTTGACAATATAGAAATCCTTACCTTGTGACTTACATGCTGCCCCATTGATGCCGTCGTCAAGTACATCCACACTCTCTGTGAAGGGGCAGAAGAGTAATTGAGAAGGAATCTATTCTAGACACATGACTAAAAGGTACAGTTTTAACCTAAAGGTCAGGTTATATATATTTATGTATGTGTGTATGTGCGTGTGTGTGATATGAAATATGACATTTTGAATAATCCTTACCTTGTGACCCTGACCCACATGCTGCTCCACTGTCATTGTCCTCATGTACATCCACATTCTCTGTGAAGGGTTAGAAGAGTAATTAAGAAGGAATCTATTCTAGACACATGACTTGTACAGTTTTAAATCTAAACAGGTAAAGTGTTTTTAATAACGGTACTTGCATTGTTTTTCCTATTTACTAAGGTCAGGTTGAATACTAGTACCTAAGGCAGAATTTGCCATGGGTATGAATAATTTTATTTCCTTCCGCCTCCTGAGGAGTGCAGTCGTTTTTCCTCTGCTTCCACTCTACTTTAGCTTGCAGTGTCCTTGTCTTTTCTGAGCACCCTGAACTTCTATTCTGGAATAACTATTTTTCAACATGGAGCTACAGTAATCAACTTGTCACTCAGCGCATTGGATAAAGTTTTCAGGCAGTTTTCATGCCTATGCAAGATTGAGCAGGCAACCCCGAAGAAAACTACAACGACAAGTGAAGTACCATCATCACCCACCACGTGTGTGAGAGACTAGCCACAAATGGTCCCCATGAATACTTAAAAATCAAAGAGTGCTACATGTTTGTTTGACCATATTGTGCATTCAAGTGAAATAAAACTAAAGACAATAAATTCATGTCACAAAGATGAAATGTACACAATATTATTTACCCAACGTGGACCCCACAAGTACTACAGACCTGACAGGTGTGTGTGATACAGAGGTCAAAATCTAGGCAAACTACAACTCTCACTGGTCCCCAGAAAGACACCCACAACGTGTGTGAGAGACTAGCCACAAATGGTCCCCATGAATACTTAAAATCAAAGAGTGCTACATGTTTTACATGTAGATTTAGCTTTCAAAATACTTTGTATTAGACCTAATGTGATCTCCAGCTTTGAGCAATGCTCGTATTTGACTAAATTTCAATTAATAAAACTGAAAAGAAAAAAAGAAAAACTAAACAAACTACAGACAAGAAAGTGTAATTGTGTGTTAAGCAATACCTTCGGAGACGGAAGGGCTCTGAGGAACCTCCTCTGATGACAGTGTATCAGCGCGTTTCTTGTGTTTTAGCCTGCCAAATGAATTAAACATCTGTATTCAGCATATCAACATTAACACTTGTCAATCAATCATACATAATGAAGCACATGTATACAGGAAACAGACATGCAATGGCGATGCAACTTCAATACAGTCTCTGTATACATCTGCAAGTTAGTTACATTTGATAGGTTCAATTTGGTACAGATGTCTGCTAAGAAACTACTGTAATTAAGAATAAGAAAAGCTGAAAAGTGGCAAAACAAAAAGTTGGTGTGACTAAGATGAACTGAAGTAAGCTCAAGTTTGTCTGCTCATATTGTGCATTCAAGTGTAATAAAACTAAAGACAATAAATTCATGTTACAAAGATGAAATGTACACAATATTATTTACCCAACGTGGACCCCAACAAGTACTACAGACCTGACAGGTGTGTGTGTGATACAGAGATCAAAATCTAGGCAAACTACAACTCTCACTGGTCCCCAGAAAGACACCCCACACGTGTGTGTATAGACTAATCCACAACTGGTCCCCATGAATACTTAAAAATCAAAGAGTGCTACAATTTTACATGTAGATTTAGCTTTAAAATACTTTGTATTAGACCTAATGTGATCTCCAGCTTTGAGCAATGCTCGTATTTGACTAAAGTTCAATTAATAAAACAGACTGAAAAGAAAAAAAAGAAAAACTAAACTACAGACAAGACGAAAGTTTAATTGTGTGTTAAGCAAACCTGCATATCGGAGACGGGAAGGGGCTCTGAGGTACCCTCCTCTGATGACAGTGTATTCAGCGCCGTTTCTTGTGTTTTTAGCCTGACAAATGAATTAAACATCTGTATTAGCAATCAACATTAACACTTGCATGAATCAATCATATAATGAAGCACATGTATACAGGAAACGGACACGGCAAAGTGGCGATGCAACTTCAATACAGTCTCTGTTATACAATCTAGCAAAGTTCAGTTACATTTGATAGGTTCAATTTGAGCACAGATGTCTGCTATTAAAACTACTGTAATTAGGAATAAGGAAAAGTTGAAAAGTGGCAAAACAAAAAGTTGGTGTGACTAAGATGAACTGAAGTAAGCTCAAGTTTGTTTGCCCATATTGTGCATTCAAGTGTAATAAAACTAAAGACAATAAATTCATGTTACAAAGATGAAATGTACACAATATTATTTACCCAACGTGGACCCCACAAGTACTACAGACCTGACAGGTGTGTGTGATACAGAGGATCAAAATCTAGGCAAACTACAACTCTCACTGGTCCCCAGAAAGACCACCCACCACGTGTGTGAGAGACTAGCCACAAATGGTCCCCATGAATACTTAAAAATCAAAGAGTGCTACATGTTTTACATGTAGATTTAGCTTCAAAATACTTTGTATTAGACCTAATGTGATCTCCAGCTTTGAGCAATGCTCGTATTTGACTAAATTACAATTAATAAAAGAGGCCTGAAAAGAAAAAAAAATAGAAACTAAACGACCAACCTGACAGAAAGTAATAAATTGTGTGTTAGAGCAATACCTTGCCAGCCTCGGAGACGGAAGGGCTCTGAGGAACCTCCCTCTGATGACAGTGTAATCAAGTACTAGCGACGGTTCTGTGGGTTTTAGCCTGCCAAATTATTAAACATCTGTATTCAGCATATCAACATTAACACTTGTATCAATCAATCACATATGAAGCACATGTATACAGGAACAGACATGCAAATGCGATGCAACTTCAAATACAGTCTCTGTATACTCTGCAGAGTTAGTTTACATTTGATAGGTTCAATTTGGCACAGATGTCTGCAATAAAAAACTACTGTAATTAAGAATAAGAAAAAAGCTGAAAAGTGGCAAAAAACAAAAGTTGGTGTGACTAAGATGAACTGAAGTAAGCTCAAGTTTGTTTGCCCATATTGTGCATTCAAAGTGTAATAAAACTAAGACAATAAATTCATGTTACAAAAATGAAATGTACACAATATTATTTACCCAACGTGGACCCCACAAGTACTACAGACCTGACAGGTGTGTGTGATACAGAGATCAAAATCTAGGCAAACTACAACTCTCACTGGTCCCCAGAAAGACACCCACCACGTGTGTGAGAGACTAGCCACAACTGGTCCCCATGAATACTTAAAAATCAAAGAGTGCTACATATTTTACATGTAGATTTAGCTTTAAAATACTTTGTATTAGACCTAATGTGATCTCCAGCTTTGAGCAATGCTCATATTTGACTAAATTTCAATTAATAAAATAGACTGAAAAGAAAAAAATAGAAACTAAACTACAGACCTGACAGAAAGTATGATTGTGTGTTAGAGCAATACCTGCATCTTGGAGACGGAAGGGCTCTGAGGAACCTCCTCTGATGACAGTGTATCAGCGCTAGTTTCTTGTGTTTTAGCCTGCCAAATGAATTAAACATCTGTATTCAGCACATCAACATTAACACTTGTATCCATCAATCACATAATAAAGCACATGTATACAGGAAACAGACATGCAAGTGGCGATGCAACTTCAATACAGTCTCTGCATACAACTACAATTCAGTTACATTGGTAACTGTAAGATAAGTAAGATAGGTTCAATTTGGTACAGATGTCCGCTAATTAAGTACTGTAATTAGGAATAAGGAACGTTGAAAAGTGGCAAAACAAAAAGTTGGTGTGACTAAGATGAACTGAAGTAAGCTCAAGTTTGTTTGCCCCATATTGTGCATTCAAGTGTAATAAAAACTAAAGACAATAAATTCATGTTACAAAGATGAAATGTACACAATATTATTTACCCAACGTGGACCCCACAAGTACTACAGACCTGACAGGTGTGTGTGATACAGATATCAAAATCTAGGCAAACTACAACTCTCACTGGTCCCCAGAAAGACACCCACCACGTGTGTGAGAGACTAGCCACAACTGGACCCCATGAATACTTAAAAATCAAAGAGTGCTACATATTTTACATGTAGATTTAGCTTTAAAATACTTTGTATTAGACCTAATGTGATCTCCAGCTTTGAGCAATGCTCATATTTGACTAAATTTCAATTAATAAAATAGACTGAAAAGAAAAAAATAGAAACTAAACTACAGACCTGACAGAAAGTATGATTGTGTTTGTGAGCAATACCTGCATCTCGGAGACGGAAGGGCTCTGAGGAACCTCCTCTGATGACAGTGTATCAGCGCCCGTTTCTTGTGTTTTAGCCTGACAAATGAATTCAACATCTGTATTTAGCACATCAGCATTAACACTTGCATGAATCAATCATAATATGAAGCACATGTCTACAGGAAACAGACACGCAAGTGGCGATGCAACTTCAATACAGTCTCTTTATACAACAACAAATCAGTTACATTTGATAGGTTCAATTTGGTACCGATGTCTGCTAATTAACTACTGTAATTAGGAATAAGGAACGTTGAAAAGTGGCAAAACAAAAAGTTGGTGTGACTAAGATGAACTGAAGTAAGCTCAAGTTTGTTTGCCCATATTGTGCATTCAAGTGTAATAAAACTAAAGACAATAAATTCATGTTACAAAGATGAATGTACACAATATTATTTACCCAACGTGGACCCCACAAGTACTACAGACCTGACAGGTGTGTGTGATACAGAGGTTAAAATCTAGGCAAACTACAACTCTCACTGGTCCCCAGAAAGACACCCACCACGTGTGTGAGAGACTAGCCACAAATGAATGATGAATGAATACTCAAAAATCAAAGAGTGCTACACATTTTAGGTTTAGCTTTAAAATACTTTGTATTAGACCTAATGTGATCTCCAGTTTTGTGCAATGCTCATATTTGACTAAATAAACCAAATTCAGACTGAAAAGAAAAACACTAAAAAACTAAAACTACAGATATGGCAGGAAGTGTAATTGTGTGGTTAAGCAATACCTGCATCTCGGAGAACGAAGGGCTATGAGGAACCTCCTCTGATGACAGTGTATCAGCTACAGTATTTTGCACTTTAGCCTGACAAATTAATTTAACATTAGTATTTAGTATATCAGCATTAACACTTGTATAAATCAATAACAATATGAAGCACATGTATACAGGAAAAAGACATGCAAGTGGCAATGCAATTTCAATATAGTCTCTGTCTACAACAACAAGTCAGTTACATTTGATAGGTTCTATTTGGTACAGATGTCTGCTAATTAACTACTGTAATTATGAATAAGGAAAGCTGAAGAGTGGCAGAACAAAACGCTGGTATGACCCCACAAGTACTACAGACCTGACAGGTGTGTAATACAGGGAGGTTGAACCTTGAGGTTAACGGCCCAAAACCTTCACTTCTATATTCTAACCAGCGATGCAAATGTAGCAAATGAGAAGAGCCAACTCCCGCCGGGGAGAGCCGAATCTTCAGCAGCCATTTGTCCGCTCTGCTGAACATCCATACACACAAACACGAGACTATTATGGGCGGACCAATCGGCCAATCACGTACGAGGATTGACGTAAAGGGGCCAAACGCTCCTAAGACAGCGAGTGTAGTGGTACAGGTAGACAAACGGGGATCCAGAATTAAAATAAAGCGCGTCGGGAATAAGTAAAAATGGCCGAAAAAGCAGCAGCATCTAGATGCATTTCAATGATATTTGAGACGGCAAACCTGAGTGCACACTTTGTAAAATTAAAACATTATAATACTTTAGATAATGTTTTGTGGAGGTTGACAGATATTAAGACCCAAAGGTTTAATTAAAATTTTAAAAAGCATTAACTGTATTTTTTAAGAGAAAATTGCATTAAAGGCTTTTATGAAAACACGGAACAAAAACAAATGCTTAGAAACACGCACAATTTATAATCGCTAAATTAGGTTAAAACATAATAAATAGGGATAATAAATTAGGAGCAGACCAGGAGCCACAAGAGCCGGCTCTTTTGAGAAAGCCGAGCCAAATCTGTAAAAAAGAGCTAGACTTCCCATCATTAATTCTAACATTTAGATACTAGTTTAACAAACTCAGCTCAGCTTGTAATTAGGAGTAATAAACTTATAAACGTAATATGCTTGTAGGAGCCCTGATAATAATACTGCATAAAGCAATTAAACATAGCAGCTTGTCTGCAAGACAATCTGCAATCTACTTAAAAGACAACGGCGCCGCACGGCGC
This sequence comes from Betta splendens, assembly GCF_900634795.4. Classification (NCBI taxonomy): domain Eukaryota; kingdom Metazoa; phylum Chordata; class Actinopteri; order Anabantiformes; family Osphronemidae; genus Betta; species Betta splendens. The sequence continues at coordinate 16,964,720 of NC_040883.2, forward strand.
GGCACACGCCCACCTGCGCAGCTCAAACTTTCTATCTTTAAAATTCGACAAAAAAAATATCCAACTTTACGAGCACGCTAATAACACTCACCCTTCACGTGTAATTGTGCTGGCAGTTTTGCATCTAATATTAACATTGAAAACAGGTGGCACACTCAAATCACCGTCCACATTACCTCTAGATTCGAGGCGAAGCTCCACCCCATAAGCCACCCTGGCGCAACTGACCCAGTGCCAAAGGTTCCTACCTACTGCTGGTGCTGCTCTCTTTACTGGCTACTGCTATTACTAGCTATTGATAATACTAACTATCTACAGTATCTGCAATATAATATAGAATTATATAATATGTACTATAAGTACCACACCAAAGTAAGTGTACATATTTTGTGGTGTGCCACAGTACAACTGAGATTAACTGAAGTGAGCTCAAGTTAATTTACCTGTATTGTGCATTGGACAATAAATTCACATGACATGAAATGTGCACAATATTATTTATCTAACGTGGACCCAACAAGTACTACAGACCTGACTGGTGTGTGATATAGAGAAGCCAAACCATAGGCATACTATAGCTCTGGTGAGGCTGGGCGGCATTACATCTGGCACCTGCACAATCAGCACTGGCACACCACGGGAGTGCGCCCTCTACCCACTGCTCTTCTCCCTGTACACAAACAACTGCACCTTGAAGTACACAGACTGTCACTGGTCTGCTTCAGGACAGTGATAAGTCTGCTTACAGGCAGGAGGTTGAGCAGCTGGTTCAGTGCTGCAGTTAGAACCAGTTGGCGCTGAAGACTGTGGAGATGATGGTGAACTTTGAAGGAATTGCCCCCCCCCCCCACCATCCACAATAACAATGTCTCATTCAGGTTCCTAGGATCCACAATCTCACAGGACCTGAAGTGGGCCCCCCACATAGACACTGTCCGCAAAAAGTCCCCAGCAGAGGTTTGTACTTCCTAAGACAGCTCAGAAAGGAGCTACAGAGCTATAGCCTCCAGAACCATTAGACACAAAGTCAGCCTATTCTCCCAGGTTGTGTCTGATCTGAACTCTCCAGTCACACAAAACAATGACTCAGTGCAATAACCATAAAATAAGTGTGCAATAACCATGCATGTGACATAGGGTGCTGCAAGTGATGTAAATATCTAAACATCTAAGTTAATAATGATTATATTTATAAATAACTTCTGTTCACTGACTTTAAAGAAAAAACACTAGAAACTAAACTACAGACCTGACAGAAAGTGTAAGTGTGTGTTATAGCAATACCTGCATCTTGGAGGGGGAAGGACTCTGAGGAACCTCCTCTGATGACAGTGTATCAGATGCAGTTTCTTGCACTTTAGCCTGACAAATGAATTCAATATCTGTATTTAGCACATCAGCATTAACACTTGTATCAATCAGTCACAATATGAAGCACATGTATACAGGAAACATGCAATTGATGATGCAACTTAAATAGTCTCTGTATACAACTAAAAGTCAGTTATATTTGATTATTAAATTTTCAATTTAGCACAGATGTCTGCTAATATACTACTGTAATTAAGAATAAGGAAAGCTGAAGAGTGGCAGAACACATTTCTGGTTATTTAGCTTAAGTATATTGTCCCTGTACTGAAGAAAAGGCTTTTTTCCTGTATTTGTCTCTTCAAACTTATTAGCATTAGCAATCACTGTCATTTGATTTAAAAAAAAAAAACTCAGAGTAAAAAACCAGTGGCAGAATAAATCTCACAAAAGAAACACAAATCCTTCACCGATCTCCTCATGAAAGCAAATATGTACACATTCACTAATCTACATCACACAATTCAAGAGTGACAAACCTGTTTTCTCCAAGGCCAATCAGATCCCCCATAGTCATACGTTATTTCTTCTCCAGCCTTAATGTCTCTCAGAGCAAAAAGACAAAGATGTGGCTTGCCCTCTGCTATGACCCTCTTCATTTTGCAGTTTGGATAGATGTGGTCATCATTGACTAGTCTTCCAAGACTGTCATCTTCTTGCGCTGCATCAATACTTCATTCAAAAATAGGAATCAAAAATTAAGTTTCACAAAAAGGTTTATAATTAAATTAAACCATTATCAGTCATCAATATGACATTTTCAAATTTATTTTACTTCTAAAGTTTATTCAGGTTAATCTGTTCAATACAAGATATTCCTTACTCAAATAGTGTAAAGTCTATAAATAATAATATAATAATAATAAATAATTAGCTTATATATGATTGAAACAATAACTCGTTCATTTTTTCTTGTTCCACTGCCCCTTATTCCTTGTAAGGGACGTGGGCCTGTTGATGTTTATTGCATGACTCTTGTATGGACTCATATATAAAAAGTGATTTTGGTCTGAAATACATTTTTACTGAATAAACACAGTAACTATTGACAATATTAGAAAGTTCAATGTTATTAGGACACAAGTAAGGTGATTATTTTCTACAGTATGCCCACATGTTAACTTAAACACTATGAAATCATTGTTACACCTTTGTTTAAAATGTGAACAAAAGAGAAACTCTTCTTACCACCACATTCTTTCTTTCCAGCAGAAGTCAAACATAAAAACAGTGCATTTACTATGGTAAATCCCCCTTCTCCTTTCAGATTCTTGTGAACTGATTAGTTCTCCTCTATATTCAACTATAAAGTCTCCCTTTTGGTAAGGGACCTTTGCAAACAAGCCTCGACCTAGAAAATACAAAAACACAATGTTGAATATAAATGTATGTATTATTACACACCTAGAAGCTTCTAAAAGCGTATGCAAAAAAATTTAATTTCATACGACAACAACCATGTAATGTCATTAATAGTTACATCTTCAGTAATATTAATATGCTCTAGGCTTCAAGACACAGCTTAACAGTTATTACATTATTCTTTTAAACAATTTTTAAAAATAATAAAATATAAAAATATGCTTGCTTTACGTATCTACATCCACTCAGCTACTGTGCCAATTGATCCCTTTATTACAATGTGATATATAATATTTTATTAATAGTAATTAGGAAAACAAAATGCAGCATCATACCTTTAAAAGAGTTAATATATTTCACCTCCAACTCTGTTGCCTTGTCAATGGCCCTGGTAGCATGTGCAATAGCATCTTTTAATGGCGTGTTCCTTCGTCTTATTGTGGCCATTGTTATTCCTGCATTCAAAATACCAATGTAACCAATGGAATATGACTTAATGCTGTGTAGGCTGCAGTTACCACATACAAGCTAGTATAGGATTTATAGTAAGTTAGTTAGCTAGTTTTAAACCTAAGAACAGTCATACAGGTACCTAAATTAACCGCATTATCTAATGTAGCTTCAATTCAATCTAAATTACAGTATACTGAGCTAAATAACAATAAAAATCTCAACCAATAGGGCTAACTATGTCAACTGTGTGATATTAATTACAGTTCGTTTTTTATTAATAAAAGAATCCTAACTGGTGTTTTAAATCAAGTACATGATGCTTGGATGAAGTAATAAATTAAAGGTAACCTAGTTGGGCACATTGCTAGCATGCCATTCCTAGCTAGTTAGCTAGCTAGCTAGCCAAAAGGACTAAAATAATAAAAAAAATAAACAACTAGTGTTTTAGAAACATCATATTGGTTTTAATGTTGACTTAACTTGGTTATATCTGTAGGCTTGACTTACCGTTACAGTAATATCCCTGTTGCACGTCTGTTTGAGGCTTCTTTCTTCACCATGTGCTTCTTACTAATCAGTTCTCTTCGTCCTATGCTAACACTTTTTAGGGATACTTGTTTGAATAGTGAGCGCATCTTGCATGGGTGGTGACAATGTTTTAGTATTGCCTCCCCAGTTCCACCCACCAGGCATGTCAGCATACACAAATGCATGTTATTATTTTTCGTCCGATAAGTATTAGCTAGCATTTCATAGAGACTTATTAGTTTTGATTACAACAACATGGCTATGTTACATTTACAGAACAGTTGACTTTTTTTCTGTGAAGTTCTTATATATGAAGATCTACTTGTCCTGTTCCACCAGTTATCTCATTAGCTAATCGCAAATCATATCATGTAAATGGCTAATTCCTTAACCTCTACTTTTGTGTAAACCGATAAAAATAATGTGTATTAGTTTATCTGAAACTGTAGTCAGTGTAGTCTAAAATTCTTTGTGAATAATATAGTTGTACATCACCAACTAGTTCCAATTATAGTCAATTTGTTTTACAGATAATTAGCTAGCTAGTTAGCAGCTAATCTAGATATTAGCCATCATGGCCGCCAGCTGTTTGAGCATGCTCAGTTGGGCGCAGTGTGTGTTCTAAAGCTACAAGTGTGTGTTCCTGCAATACCACCACATGCCCCTAGTAGGCAGTACTGAGTTACTCCTCCCTAAGCACACTTACACACATTTTGTCCAATGCCGGTATAATGGGGTCCATGCTGAAAATTTGACAGGGCATTTCTTTGAGCTTCTTTACACTGAAAATGAAGTAATTTTTGTGGGGACCAGGTTTTGGTCCCCACATAAATTTTGGTCCCCACACTGTGAGTGTGCTAACATGCTGCGGTCCACACAACGATGTAAAAACAAACACACACACACACACACACACACACACACACACACACACACACACACACACAGACACCTGTTATATTTCAAGTGGGGTGTGAGGTGTATCAACACAGCGCTTTTTGGCTTTCGGCATATCTGAGTCGCTTCTCAGACTCTTTGAACTTTGCTTGAATGTGACCAATGTGCAGTTCCAGAGAACCCTCGTTTCTGGTCATGTTCCTCACTCTTGAAACGAGCATAGCCCTCTCGTACAGGACAGTCTTCACTGAGATTTCTCCTACGCCGACCAAGGCCTCCAGGACCGTGAGGTCACTGCGAATCTCAAAGTACAGCTCGCTTGCACAAGAATCCCAACTCCATTTCCCTGAATTTGAGTCCAGGTGGCGGCGGACGCACTCTATCGCCGCATCGATGACCCCTTTGCGTTGGTCAAAATTTTTAGGGGCTGACGAGAGGCTAAAATCTATCGTCTTTAGTGCATCGGCGCAGGCATCTCCAACGGCCCTGGGTGTGACAGAGTGCACCTTGTCTAGCATACGCGCCACGTAGGCTTTCGCCTCAGACCAAGGCTCCCCCGTGGCTCACGCCCGGCCTGAGTCAAGTTTATAAAATCCATCAAAGTGATGGAGTCGCTCTCCACCTTGGAACACATTTCTCGCCACACATCCATGTAACGAACGTACAGGTCAATGTAGCGCTGAAGGATCATCCTGAGCGCCTCGCCGTCAGTGTAGCACGTGTTCAGGGCTTCCTGGATCGATGCAGCAGCTGGGCAGCGCTTTCCCCATCCCCGATGAGGTTCCTCCTCCTGGTCTTGGACTGTCTCTTGCGCCTGTCTCTTTGCAGCCAGACGAACCATCTCCCGAACTAGGTTGTTTCGTCCCATTGCAGCCTGAACCATGTAGAAAACATGATCATCGCTCGCGTGGACCCGGAGCTCGGGGTACCTCTCCAGGACCTTCTTGAAGCCGATCATGAGTTCTGAAACGGTCTTGGTGTAGCTGGTCAGGACCCGTCTGTAGTTCTCAGCCGCGGATTTGCAATGCGCCTTGTAGGCCTTGCAGCGCATACACCTGATCGATGTATCAGAACCAGGCGTGAATTTACGGTCCGCGCACTTACTGTCTAAGGCTGTCCTTTTCCATCCATCCAGCGGGGCCTGAATTGTGACTCTCTGCCATGCAAGGTGGTCAGGTTTGGCTCCAGGAGCATCATCATCATCATCATCATCATCATCATCATCATCATCATCATCATAGTCTGATCCAAAGTGGCCTATTGACATGCTCTCCTCCGTGTCGCTGTTCTCAAAACGTACCATGTTACAATCAGGAGGGTTTGCTGGCGTGGAAACCTCTGTCGACCTCATACTGACATCATCGCATTCTTCGTAACCCACAGAGTGCGCTGGGCCTTCAGAAACCCCTGTGGACCCCTGTTTCACGGCGGACGTGGTTTCAACAGCGCTGTTGTTCTTATCATATTTGGTAAAGATCTCTTTCACCACCCTGCTCAAGGCGTCTCCCAAGGGAAGAGAGATAATATCATGGAACGCATCTCCCCTCTTCCAGAGCGAGAGGGGTGTACTTGGGGTCGCCATAGCGACGGCGAGAATAAACCAGAGTCGCTCTTGTTGGTCCCTACTTGGTCCAAGGTAGCCGGACCTCTATTTCGCACTTGTGATAAGTACATCTTTTATGTCTACACTTGTCTCAGGATGGGAAAGTCGCAGCTGACGAGCGAGGAACTCTGCTACCTGTTTGGTGGCCGCTGCAATGTTTTTGCTCGCCTAGATCCAGAATGGGCACGGAGGTTCACAATTAGATGCCGCCTCTCATACCAGGCAAAATTAAAAAGGTGTCTCCTGCCACCCTGTAACACAGTTTCTTTAGACAAACTGTACAGGGTGCGGACTGCTGAAGGCGCGCTCTTGACGGTCGACGGCAGAGGCCGCGTGGTGCAAATTGAGTATTTTGAAGAACCCTGCGGCCCCAGCAGACTAGCTGTCTCCGGGGGTAACGAGCTCGCGGTTTCCAGAGAGACCCTGTGCGTGTTTTCGGACGTGGCTTTTAGGATGGAAAGCCACGGAGCAGGAGCCTCGCCTTCGCTGGTCATCTCTGGGCGCTCCGACTCTGCACACTGCACCTTGGCGGGCTTGTGCTGTTCACACTGGCGTGGGACGTGTTACACGGTCAAGGAGCGTGACATTCGAGGCCTGAAAGTGGAAAGTGGTTACATCTACACGACGGACGGCCTCTCCCTGTATACACTGGTGGCCTCGTGGAAGACCGGGGTCCGTTTGATTTTTGACGAAGGCTGCAGACAGGAGATAATTCACACGCTGTGCGCTCTGGCCATGGGTGACCCCAACCTGGGGCTGGAATTTAAACTGAAATGCGTTCTGCCCGACGCGGCGAGAGCGTTAGACTTGAGAGACCTGGAGCCTCTGAAGCTGGGCTCTAAGCCGCTGGATTTCCGCGGCCCCTGGGGGCAATCAGCTGAACCTAAGGATCTTCCTTGTGATGCAGATGACGACAGCGGACCCCGTGGGTGCTGCATTCGCGAGGGCCTGGCGTCCCTCCGAGACGTGACCAGACTTCCCTCGGCGTTCGCCATCCTAGCCGAGAATGAGAACGTGGTGGTGCTGAGGCATTTGTTGAGAGATGCTGTGCTCATCGTGCCAAAGGAGAGAGCCAGCGTGGTCATCGATCCGGCCCAGCTAAAGACCAACGGCAGACGTACGCTCCCGGCTCCCGGCGGGCACATAACGGAATGGTTTCCTTGTGGACACTCGCTGTTCAGAGTCGAGAGGGGTCTCCCAGGCGTGCCGCCCGCAGTGATTCTTTGCAAGCCTCAAAGTGCAGAGGAGCAGCGTGGGAAAACGGCTCATTGCAGATCCAAAGAGGTGCCGACGCTACAGGTCCTAAGGAGCGCTGCCTATGACAGGGTTCTGCCTAAAGGGTTCAGGTCAAAGATTCACCTCTTCAATCAATCTGTGTGTCTGCTACCTGGGACCATGGATGTCATTGGCCCACGTGTGCTAGGATTTCCAGCGTGTGTCGCAGTTTTGTATGCGTTTAATGCCTTTGATCAGCTCACCGCCGAGAAGTCACGCAAAGTGAGCGGCCCCGTGCAGCTGTCGTTTGTGTCCTCGCTGAGCCTCAGAGAGTCCCAAGCCCTGCTTTTGTCTTACATGTGTCTGGAAGAGTCCTTTGTGCCCTCGGAGGCAAATTTCATCAGTTGGGAAGTGAAATCTCATTCTGTTCTCACAGAACTCAGAAAGCTTGTAGCAGCAAACCCGACCGTGCACTCTGGGCTGGGCGGTTTGAAGCTCTCCCTCGGTGAGAAGATAATGCGAGCAGACCTGAAAGATGAAATTTTACGCATCACAGACCGATTAGCCCACAGCGAGGCGAGTGTGGAGGACTCTGACGTGGAGGAATGCGAGGACAGAGGTGAAGAAGGCAGCGTCGCGAGCAGGGAGGATGAGTGGGACGGGAATGAAAGAGAGGACTCTGGCGAGAGAGAGAAGCAAAGGGAAAGGGGCTTTGAGGGTAATCACCATCCCAAACATTACCAAAACCACCACCAAAACTCTAGCGAGGAACATGAGGACACAGAGGGCGACGACAGGGCTTTGTCAAACCTATCCAGACTCATCCGTGCCTCTCCGGGGGTCGGTCAGAGAACGGGACATTCGGTCCTGTTTGGGCGCGGAAGGGGCGGCGATGCAAGTTTTAAGTGGATCACAATCGGGATACGGACGCTGGGCCTGCTCAACTTGAAAATACTGAGGGCTTGCGGCCTGTTCGACACGAAGCACGGGTGCGCCAGAGCCGTCTTGAAGATACCAAACACCAACGGGGTTCAGCCAGAGCCCCGCTGGCTAGGAAAACCCACGTTGCTCACGGACGACTTGTGTGTCATCGTGCCGGGTCGAGGATCCCAGGATGCCCTGCTGCCGTGGCATCGCGACGGCTGCTTCTTTCAACTCAATTACTCTCCCGAGTCTTCTGAAACAAAGGGGACCGGCCACTGCGGCTCCCGCCTAGAAATGTCCAGGATAGAGCAGGCCATCCGTAGCGAGAACGCCAGAGGCTACGAGGAGCAGAAGCTCTCTCGTCTTTTCAGGGCCTGTCGCAAAAAAACCCATCAGTGGATGTTTGACCTTGAGATGGACGAGCCCGCCTTGAGAAATGTCCGTCGTGAAGAGCCCCTGTGCAGGAGCTCTCGATTCCGTTCGCAGGGGCAAAGGTCCCCCTCAGCCGTACACTGCACCATTGGTGACGGAGAGTTTTTTCCTTCAATCGAGGTAGCGAGACAGGCCGATTTGGAGGAGAGCGAAGCGGACGCATTATCCTACCCGCTGCCAGAGTACAATCTCAACCTCATCGTCAAATCTTCCCCCAGTCCTTACGCTGTTGCCAGGGCTGACAGGCACGGGGGCGAATGCGGCTCGGTCTACGAGGCGTGCTTGGATGAGGCTGTGCTGCTGGGACACTGCGCCAGAGTATCTGTCACTTGTGGCGCAGAGAAGAACTTTGACGTGAGCGCATGTCTGAGTTGGTTCTACAGGTCTGTGCATCCTTGCGTGCCGGACATGAAGTTTGGAGATCTGATGCTGGACTACGAGTTCACCTTGCACGGCAGGGGTCGGCTGTCACCCGTGTACGCTTTGCTGAGCCATTTGGCGCAGAGTTGCCGGGTCAACTGCTTCCCTGCACACAAGTTAATCACCCTCACCAGACACAGGGGAGCGTCGGTGTGGACGCGGGGCACCGACGCTCCGTTCCACCACACGCAGAGACTGAGGACCAACACGATCGGAGCCTTCTTGTGCGCCCAGGATCACAGATTGGCACCTCTGCTCTCGAGGTGTTGTCACCCGACGCCAGTGGATCCCTGCGAGCTGCTGGAAGGTTGCGAGCTGCTGCCTCGCGGAGACGAAGAGGAGCTCCTCCTGCGAGCCTATTCTGGGACGCTCGGCCCCGTGTTTGAATTTGAGAAGGTAGAATGTTTCCCTAACAGGGTCAAGACCAGTCTGGGTGACTGGACGTTCCTCCGGCTAGTGAGTCGGTCCCGCGACGTCAACCGGCACCCGGGCACTACGGTGGTGGATGGCCACACCATAGCGTTTGCGTCTGAGTCTCCTCTGTTCTACCTGAGGCACAGCGGGCCCTTGGTGCAGAAACTGGAGTCTGTTGCTGTGGTGGTACAGAGCAGCTCCTTGTACCGAACCGACGTGCTGCTCAATGAGGACCCAGAGTGGCCCGATCCAGATTTGATAGCCGAGGGAGACCGAATAAAGTGTAGCAACAAGAAAACAGTCATTGATGCCATTTTTATGCGTAGCGGAGCACGGGATCCCCTGGAGGGCTTTGAGGCAAACGAGAGATCCTGGCATAAACTCATAGGAGCTCGGTGGACGTTCAGAAAATCTCCAGACTGTCAAGATAGAGACTGGGAGCTGCAGTACCCGCTGTCCGAGAGCCTGACTGCAATAGGGCGCCGGGCTTCCGGCGAGGCCACAGTAAAGTGGCTCTGCCTCGCTCCTCCTGTCAGTTTCACGAGGGCAACAACGGCAGACTGCCTCGATGAGCTCTGTCGCATGGAGCTGGACTCTCGTACGGCTCAAATCAAAGACCCTGTGGCGTGGCGAGGTTTTGACATTCTCTGTTCCAGAGTACTCGCGTGCCCCACTGAAAAAGTGTGGACCAGAGGTGTTTGTAAGGTAACCAACAAAGGACTTGCGCGCGTTCGCTTGTCACGCTCTGGTGCCTATCGCTAATCTGATAGTCATAGTCGGGAACGGACAGTGGTACGCTTCCTCCCGCTGTGCTGACACGCCGGATGACATGCTGGTCTTCAACAGTGAGGTGTGCTCGGCCTCAGAGTTTATCGCAGCCCTGGCGAGTAGAATGCTCTCTGGAGAGGTACACCTAGAGTTGGAGATAAAGTGCCTCCAAACCGGGCTGTACAAATATTTGCAGCGGGCATTGGCCTGGTTTGCTGGAGCTACTGGACCTTTCAGATCACGAACGGTGACCGTGTTTACACCCGAGGCAGACTTTGTGACAGAGACCTGGACTCACACTTTACCGCCCGGTTTAGATGTTCTGAAAACAAGCAGCTCGGGCTACCTGGTGTCCTGCCAAGAGCCTTGTGGAGACGGGGCGGATGTGACTGTTTTGCTAGCTAGATCCCAGGAGATCACGCGCGTCAACTCTGCCGGCAACCTGGTGTTACATTCAAACCCGGAGACCTTGAAAGTGTCTCAGATGAGAGGGCAGCCGGGGGTGCACGCCGTCATCAGGACTCCAGTGGACGACAACACGAGCAGACAGGAGATTCACGGCTGCGCCGAGGTGCACGTTCGCTGTGATCGCTCACTCAAAGAGTACTGCAAGCTCCACGGTCTGCCAAAGGGAATCCGAGGCCCAGAGACCTGGAAGAGACCACTGCCGTGGTCAAGGAGGGACCCCGGTTCCTTTTGCTCCAAAGTGGCTGAACTTAGGTACAGATGGGAATCGGGGAGAACTGATTTCACAGTGGCTCTTGCACGTGACAATGAAGGATGGTGCAGCGGAAGGAAAACAAATCGGTCTGGAGACTGGAAGAGGTCCTCTGATGGGAAATTGATAGCAAGGAGAGACAGGTTTTGGTACCTGATTGATGTAAAGGAATCTCTTGCCAGACAAGGCTGCGTGGAAGTCACTAGCTCAGCTGAATTCAACTCGCCTGAATGCCATAAAGAAAACCTGAACATTGAGATCAAAAACAAAGGTGGTGAGTCTGAGGAGACTGATTCTGATTGGCAAAGTGACACGGCTGGAGTAGAAAGTGAAAATGAAGAAAAAGAAGAAGAAGAACAAGAACAAGAACAAGAAGAAGAAAAATCCCTGAAACCCATCACTGTCAACTGTGAGTGGCGTGAGATGGGAGTTTCCAGTTTCATCATACTCAATTCTCGTCTCCAAATTGAACTTGTCCCCAGTTTACCTTGCAGTGAAGGACACGTGTTTTTTGAACCTTTACACAACGAAAACAACCAAATTGAGATGAGATTGGATGACAATGGCAAGCTTGTAAGGTATTACAAACCTCACATGTTCTTGTCCCTGACTTATGACATTTGTACCGTGTTGTTGTTCGGGTGCGGCCTGAAACCCGTGTTTGAGTGCCACTCGTCTGACACCACGGGAAACAGGATTCTTAACCTTGCGATGGCAACTCTCGCCCTAGCTGACAGACTGTCGCCCAGTGCGCACCCTAGCCGGCCCAAAATTGTGTTTGTGGTGCGGCAGGGGAGAGAGGAGATGCTGAAAGTGGCTCGTGAGATCAGTCGCTGTGTCATTGCGACAACCGGCCGTAGACAGAGAGCAGGTGCGCTGGCCTATGCATTTAGGGATTGGCCTCTCAGCCTAGAGAGAGAGGCATGTCAGTCTTGGACTGATACTGGACAGTTTACATTGTCACATTACGCCTCGCCCGAGAAGTTCACACGTGAGACCGGCGTAGCTGCCTTTGCTCAACTAACGAGACTCTGGCCGTCGGTTTACAATAGAAGCGACGTGAAACACCCCACGTGTTCACAGGACCCCAGATGGATAGGACTCATGGTGTGTCTAGCCGAGTGGCAATCCCAGAGACACATTGCAGACGCGGTTGCTCCAGGGGCGCTTGAGGCCCTGACGTTGAGTCTCGCAAAGACCAGAGGATGAGAGTGATTGAGCTGTACGACTTGGCTTGCAGAGCAAGGATGCTGGGAGAGCTGGACCCTGGGCCGCTGAAACACTTTGTGGACACCTTTGAGGAACCCAAACGTTCGTGCTCAACACCCGGCGAACCTGGAGATGAACAGGTAAACGAATACACAGTGTGGCTCACCGCACGAGGCGTAGAGAATGTTCACTCTATACCTAAAATACCAAATCAACCGCTGACGCTGTCGGAAGCCGTGGAGCTGTACTCCAAACTCAACAGAGATTTTATTACCTGCTCTCAGGAAGAGTCCCTGAACACCCTGGACTCGCTGCAGGATTTTTTTTCACTCATGCTCAGGTACCCCGTGATGCCACAGCTCGCGATGGACACCAAGGAGTGTCCTGAGTGTTACTTTGAAGCAGAGATCACGGTTGACACTTGGCAAGAAGTGAAGAGAAACATTTCCTGCTACCACTTTACGCTCAGACATGAGCACTTTGTGTCTGGACAAAAAGAGGCCCCTGGGGAAGACTGCGAACTCTGCGTTGACGACAGTGGTGAAATGGTGCGAGCCGGAACCTGCGGCAGCGTGTTTCTGACCAGCGGCGACTCAACCAAAGATGATACCGGCACAGGCTTGAAAACAGCTAAGTTTCTCGATCAACTGGAATCGCTCAAAAGGCGGGATGAGATAGTCAAGCAAAAAACACTGGGTAAAGAAATATTTCACCAACTCAAATCACACAGCCGCACGCTGGAGGAACTGGAGGCGCCCAGGTATCTGAGCTCATACCCCCTGCGTTGTCTCTACCAATTTTACGGCTCACTGAACCGGAGCCGTGAGAGAGCTCGGCTTCTATCGGAGCGGTACCCTGAGGCCCAAGGGGACACGCGTCGAGCTCAGCTCAAACTAGAAGAGCTGAGAATGAGCCTGAGGTCCACGGCCTCAACTGGCACCAACGACACGCTGCTCTCATATGTGTGCATGGCGATGATCGGCCCCGTACGCAGGTACACAAAGAGGTACAACTTTACGGCAGAGAGAGTGGTGTTGTTCAAGCACTTGATAGCTTCAGGCTTTCCCATTGAGACCGCGTCGAGCCTGGTGAAGAACGTGTCCACTTCCAAAAGAGTCTCTATGATTGATTTGCCGCTAAACGAGGGAGTTGAGCTACAGTTGAAAAAAACTGTTCAACCAACCACCTATAACAGAAAGATAGCTTCCCTCATATGGTTATTCTCACACATCACCGCCTACTGCACGCTACGCCAGCTAAGTCATGGATACGTGCGAATGGGAGACTCGCCAGAAGACATGGCCTGTGACGGTATCTACGTGTTTGACCAAGATCACTTGGGCTTCAGATTGTCCCGAGACCCTGAGCTCCTGCTTGCCTCCGGCGATCACAGATCATCGTCAACAACAGCAGCAGCAGCAGCAGCAGCAGCAGCCGCAGCAACAGTGGATTCTGCAGCAACAGGAGCTTCGGCATACATGCCCTTCTCACAAATTCTGGAACTGCTTGCACTGCGGGACAGCGCTCAGGAGAGACTTTGTCGATAAAGTTGTCAGAGCTGGCACTGAGCGTTCTTATGATGCTCTGGTGCAGTTTGGCCACGCTCCCATAACCAGTATTGTTAACCTACAATGGAAACGCGAAGCTCTGGAAAAACACTACAAGAAACGTGCAAAATATTCTCAAGTCAATTACGAAAAGCTACTCAACGAATATGTGACAAAGACACGACGACTGAATTGTCAGAAGCTGGATTCTGGTCAACAGCAGCTTGGGACAAAGGCTAAAATCAAGTGGAAAAGACCTGTCTGCATGCAGAGGAACAAAAACAAGAGATCTGGGAAATTGTCAGAGTGATAGAAGGAATGATTGTCTGTTTAAACTCGTTTCAATGTTTCTTATGTCTGTGTTTGATTAAAGATCTTGTGTGTGTCACATCTTGTGCTTGTGTTCATTGACTTTTATTGTGTAGAATATTGGGAAAATAGCAGGAGTGGAAATAGCAGACAGGACTGAAAGCCAACTCCCCATGTCTGTCTGTTCACAAAGCGATGAAATGACAACACAGGAGCATAAAAAGTTAGACCGCACAATTGTATTTACTTGAAAGCTAAACTAAAAAAAAAACATACAACAGAAGTTAGGCTTGTTCAATGCAAGGGGGTCCGTGTGGGTACCCGGGAGTATGTCCCCTAGCCTATGGATGTGCGTTTTAAAAACACCCCCCTCCAGTTTCTCAGCACTGGTGGTTTAGAAACTTGAAATATGCTTTTAACCCTCACGCAGCTCTCATTTTTAGACCCCACGAGGGCAACGGAGGAGGGTTTTACATCTGACCCCACAAGTGGGTGAGGATGTGCAGTGGGGGGTGGTGGTCGGGGTCACGCCGGACCCCACGAGGACACCGAAAGTGCAGGTTGGGAGGAGGGAGGAGGGGGTCACGTCGGACCCCACGAGGACACAGAAAGTGCAGGTTAGGAGGAGGTAGCTGGGGGTCACGCCGGACCCCAGGAGGAAAGCGAACGTGCAGGTTAGGAGGAGGGAGGTGGGGGTCACGCCAGACCCCAGGAGGAAAGCGAACGTGCAGGTTGGGAGGAGGGAGGTGGGGGTCATGCCAGACCCCAGGAGGAAAGCGAACGTGCAGGTAAGGAGGAGGGAGGAGGGGGTCACGCCAGACCCCAGGAGGAAAGCGAACGTGCAGGTTAGGAGGAGGGAGGAGGGGGTCACGCCGGACCCCAGGAGGAAAGCGAACGTACAGGTTAGGAGGAGGGAGGAGGGGGTCACGCCAGACCCCAGGAGGAAAGCGAACGTGCAGGTTAGGAGGAGGGAGGAGGGGGTCACGCCAGACCCCAGGAGGAAAGCGAACGTGCAGGTTGGGAGGAGGGAGGTGGGGGTCACGCCAGACCCCACGAGGACACAGAACGTGCAGGTTAGGAGGAGGGAGGAGGGGGTCACGCCGGACCCCAGGAGGAAAGCGAACGTGCAGGTTGGGAGGAGTGAGGTGGGGGTCACGCCGGACCCCACGAGGACACAGAAAGTGCAGGTTAGGAGGAGAGAGGTGGGGGTCACGCCGGACCCCACAAGGACACAGAAAGTGCAGGTTAGGAGGAGGGAGGTGGGGGTCACGCCAGACCCCACGAGTGCACAGAAAGTGCAGGTTAGGAGGAGGTAGCTGGGGGTCACGCCAGACCCCACGAGTGCACAGAAAGTGCAGGTTAGGAGGAGGTAGCTGGGGGTCACGCCGGACCCCACGAGGACACAGAAAGTGCAGGTTAGGAGGAGAGAGGTGGGGGTCACGCCGGACCCCAGGAGGAAAGCGAACGTGCAGGTTGGGAGGAGGGAGGAGGGGGTCACGCCGGACCCCAGGAGGAAAGCGAACGTGCAGGTTGGGAGGAGGGAGGAGGGGGTCACGCCGGACCCCAGGAGGAAAGCGAACGTGCAGGTTAGGAGGAGGGAGGAGGGGGTCACGCCAGACCCCACGAGGACACAGAACGTGCAGGTTAGGAGGAGGGAGGTGGGGGTCACGCCAGACCCCAGGAGGAAAGCGAACATGCAGGTTAGGAGGAGGGAGGAGGGGGTCACGCCAGACCCCACGAGGACACAGAACGTGCAGGTTAAGAGGAGGTAGCTGGGGGTCACGCCGGACCCCACGAGGACACAGAAAGTGCAGGTTAGGAGAAGAGAGAGGGGGGGGGGGGGGGTCACGCCAGACCCCACGAGGACACAGAACGTGCAGGTTAGGAGGAGGGAGGTGGGGGTCACGCCGGACCCCAGGAGGAAAGCGAACGTGCAGGTTAGGAGGATCCACAGGTTGGAGGATGGAGAATCTCTGTCTGGAGAATTTGTGTGTGTGTGTGTGTGTGTGTGTGTGTGTGTGTGTGTGTGTGTGTGTGTGTGTGTGTGTGTGTGTGTGTGTGTGTGTGTGTGTGGGAATACAAGGAGGGCCGTGACGTTGTGTGTTTCCAAGTTGGAAACTTCCCAGGTTGGAGAAAAAAAACCAAAATACCCTAATTCAAATGCTTTTGCTTTATTTTATTAATTATTTTTCTTTTACATGTTACACTTTGTTTGTAAATAGTGTTACTACACTGACAACAACAAAAACATCAACAATAGTATAAAACACACGGAATATTATTAGTATTATGATTATTATTATTATTATTATTATTATTATTATTATTTCATTTGCTAATGAACAAACAAATTATCTTCAGGAGCGAGGGGCGCAGTCTGAACAGCAGAAGAGCAAATGTCTGTGGCAGATGTATCTCTCGCACCGATGGCAAACGTTGTTTGTTTTGCGGTCCCTCGCGCGCGGACAAATTTGACACCTTTTCCTCTTGCCCTTTTGCGCCCGGTCGCTAGCGGTGGAACCGAGGCCGTCGTGTTCTCCTCCGTCACCCTCATCGTCCCCGTCTTCACCCCAGACGAGGTCTGCGGTGAGGGCCTGCCGCTGCTGCTGCTGCTGCTGCTGCTGCTGCTCCTGCTGCTCCTGCTGCTCCTGCTGCTGTTGCTGCTGCCCCGAGTCCGGAAGAGCAGGACAGGGAGCGGGAGGAGGACCCGCACGGGTGTCCCGAACCCCCTTCTGAAGCGTCCGCACGAGCGAGGCGGACGCTTCGCCGCGAGGCGGATGGCGCCTTCTGCGGATGAGAGGAGTCACGAGCGCCTTGCCCAGCTGCTCTAGAAACACCCTCCTCTTGCTGCGGTTGCCGGGCATCCAGTCCGGGTGGGCCTCCCGCCACACGACGAAAGCGTTGTAGCAAGACACGTCTAGGACGTTGTGAAACACCGCCACGGGCCAGCGCGCCGTCTTTCTCCTGCAGCTGTAGGTTCCTATCACCTTGTCCAGGTTGTCTACGCCTCCCTTGGTGGCGTTGTAGTCTAGGACGGCAAAGGGCTTTTTGTCCCGCCGTCCTGCGTCGACGAGGAGGACGTCGTCGGCGGCCGTGGCGGCCGAGTGTAGCGTGCTCATCAGGATCACGTTTTTGTTTTTCTTGGGCACGTAGGACACCAGGACGGTGCTGGGAGTGAAGGCAAACGCGGAGGAGAAGGCGCTCCTGCCCTTGACCGAGAGGAGCGCCGGCGGCAATTCCGGCTTGTTCTTGCGAACCGTACCGAGCATGGTGAGCTCCCTGCGCAGGAGCCGCTGGCCCAGTTCGTAGGAAGTGAAAAAGTTGTCGCACGTCACGTTGCGAGGCCCGGCGAGCCCTTCTGTGACGTCCAGCACGACCCGCTGGCCCTGCTTTTTTTCAGAAGCTCTCTTTTCTCCTCCTCCTCCTCCTCCTCCTCCTCCTCCTCCTCCTGGCTTGCCTGTGTAAAGCTGCATCTTCCAAGCGTAGCTGGACTTGGCGTCGCACGCCACCCAAAACTTGAGGCCGTATTTTGCTGGCTTGCTAGGCATGTACTGTCTGAAAGAGCAACGACCTACAAAAAATAAAGGTGAGATTTTTAAAAATATATTTTTTTGTGTCTATGTGCCTGTGTGTGTATGTGTGTGTGTGTCTGTGCCTGTGTCTGCATGTCTGCGTGTGTGTGTGTGTGTGTGTGTGTGTCTGCCTGTGTTTGTATGTCTGTGTCTGTGTCTGCATGTTTTTTTTTTTTTTTTTTTTTTTGCTTTACCTCTGAAAGGTACCAGTTGCTCGTCCACCATCACGTTAGGACCCGGGTCGTAGAGGCTGGGCAGCCGCTCCACCCACGCGTCCCAGACCTCTCTCACGGCTGCCAGTTTGTCCGTCGCTCGCCTGGCGGGTCTCGTTTGGCGATCGTCGAAACGCAACAGCTTCGAGTAAGCGTGAAACAACTTGAGCGACATCGTGGCGCGAAAAATGGCCCTGCCGCTCTCGGCGTCCCACAGGCTGGCCACGGCCTCCCCTCGGGACCTGTAGACGCCGGACAAAATCAGGAGGCCCAAGTAGGCTCGCAGGTCGACCTCGTCCATGCCCTTCCAGGCGCTCCCGAGCTTTCGAGAGCCCTCCAGGTTGGTGTTCTCCAGGACGATCCTTTCCACCGCCGGGGTCACAAACATGCGGAAGGTCGATTCAAAGTCGACCGCCTGAGCCGCCGCGTACTCTGTGGGTCCCTGGGCAGAAAGAGGACTAAGAGGGACGTTCCTCGCTTCCTCGCCGTTGCGAAACGCAGCGGAGGACCATTTTATTTTCCCGTCTTTAGAGATAAAAGTTTTATCTTCTTCTTCTTCTTCTTTTTCTTCTTCTTCATCCTCATCCTCGAGTTCTATTTGCTCCAGTCTTTGCACATTTTCTATTATTTCATCATCATCTTCATCATCATCATCATCATTATATTCTTCATCATCAACTTCTTCATCATCATCATCATCATTATATTCTTCATCATCAACTTCTTCATCTGAAGTGTCCAGCCTTAGATCACATCCCTCGCTGTCTTTTTGTCCTTCATCTGTTTCTGGTCCTGCTGTATCTGCTTCTTCTGCTTCTCCTTTTTCTTTCTCTTCTTCACTTGACACGTCTTCCTCAGATTCCTCTTCTGGTTCAGAGTCGTCATTAGATTGGCTTAAAAAAATCTGCTCTAGAACCTGTGCGGCGGTGAAACGAGCAGCGGCCATGAAGAGAGAGCGCAAAGCTGGCAGACAAGCTGGCAGGCTGGCAGGCAGGCAGGCAGGCCAATGAGCAGGGGGTCAGGCACGCAAGCATGCAGGAAACGCGGGCACGCAAGCGTCTCCCTAACACCAACTCATAAGTAAGACCGGTTTTCTCTTTTTTTGTTTGTTTTTAGTCCAAGCTACGTGAGGGTGGTGAAATAATTTGCAGGTGAAAGCACACACAAACACAAGTTTCCAAGTTGGAGGAATCTCCACCACGTTGGAGGAATCCTTCTGGTGGGATAAACTGCCACGTTGGAGGATTTTTCACGTTGGACAAACCCAGGTTAGATGATTTTTTCCCACCACGCTGGAGGAATCCTTCTGGTGGGATAAACTGCCGCGTTGGAGGATTTTTCACGTTGGATAAAGTGGAGAAAGTGTGTGTGTGTGTGTGTGTGTGTGTGTGTGTGTGTGTGTGTGTGTGTGTGTGTGTGTGCGTGCGTGCGTGTGGGGTCTTGTTTCCAAGTTGGAGGAATCTCCACCACGTTGGAGGCATCCTTCTGGTGGGATAAACTGCCACGTTGGAGGATTTTTCACGTTGGACAAACCCAGGTTAGATGATTTTTTCCCACCACGCTGGAGGAATCCTTCTGGTGGGATAAACTGCCGCGTTGGAGGATTTTTCACGTTGGATAAAGTGGAGAAAGTGTGTGTGTGTGTGTGTGTGTGCGTGCGTGTGTGCGTGCGTGTGTGTGTGCGTGCGTGTGGGGTCTTGTTTCCAAGTTGGAGGAATCTCCACCACGTTGGAGGCATCCTTCTGGTGGGATAAACTGCCAGGTTGAAGGATTTTTCAAGTTGGACGAACCGGTGACAGGTCCCGACTCTCCCCCCAGGTTAGATGATTTTTTCCCACCACGCTGAAGGAATCCTTCTGGTGGGATAAACTGCCGCGTTGGAGGATTTTTCACGTTGGACAAACCCAGGTTAGATGATTTTTTCCCACCACGCTGGAGGAATCCTTCTGGTGGGATAAACTGCCAGGTTGGAGGATTTTTCAAGTTGGACGAACCGGTGACAGGTCCCGACTCTCTCCCCAGGTTAGATGATTTTTTCCCACCACGCTGAAGGAATCCTTCTGGTGGGATAAACTGCCGTGTTGGAGGATTTTTCACGTTGGAGAAACCCAGGTTAGATGATTTTTTTCCCACCACGTTGGAGGAATCCTTCTGGTGGGATAAACTGCCGTGTTGGAGGATTTTCACGTTGGATACAGTGGAGAAAGTGTGTGTGTGTGTGTGTGTGTGTGTGTGTGTGTGTGTGTGTGTGTGTGTGTGTGTGTGTGTGTGTGTGTGGGTGCGTGCGTGTGGGTGCGTGCGTGTGGGGTCTTGTTTCCAAGTTGGAGGAATCTCCACCACGTTGGAGGAATCCTTTTGGTGGGATAAACTGCCGCGTTGGAGGATTTTTCACGTTGGACGAACCCAGGTTAGATGATTTTTTTCCCACCACGTTGGAGGAATCCTTCAGGTGGGATAAACTGCCAGGTTGGAGGATTTTTCATGTTGGATAAAGTGGAGAAGGTGTGTGTGTGTGTGTGTGTGTGTGTGCGTGCGTGTGTGCGTGCGTGTGTGTGTGCGTGCGTGCGTGTGGGGTCTTGTTGAGGGACGTGAGAGTGGTGGTGAAATAAGTCATCCCCCCCCCCCCCCAGGTTAGATGTTTTTTTTTGTTGGAGAAATCCTTCTGGTGGGATAAACTTGGAGGAGTTTGGAGGATTTTTCACGTTGGATAAAGTGGAGAACGGCTCCGAGTTCTTTCGTGGTGAGATGATTTTGGTTTGATGCCTCTGGCAGCGATGGAGATGTGGTGCCAGAGAATACGAAAAAACAAAACAAAAACAAGGTTAGGGTCGGGGATCGGACCCCCGGTCAGACCTGCCACCTTCCCACGGTCGGCGTCATATAAACCCCACAGAAGACAGAAGAGGATGGCTACTCTTCCCGTCCCTCTAAACTGAACAGAGCTCACCGACATAGACGCAGAGACCTCTAACTTCTCTAACGGACCGGAGCTCGTCGCCGTCGCTCAGATCTTAGAGACCTTCTCTAAAGGCACTGGAAAAGCCAGAGACAATGACAAGTTCGCTGTCTGGCGAGACGCGCATCCTCACGTCTCGCAACACAGACCCGTGGGAAATTGGGCGCTCCTGAACGCCACCTGGGAGGAAATGGAGGTCCTAACCGGGAAGATCTGGGCCTCGCCCGGCAAGGGGCTGGTGCATCTGTGTCGCGCGCGCGTTACACCGTGCGAGGGAATAGTTTTGCTGGCCGACTGCATCCCAAGTCCCCGGAAAGAGTCGGGGGACGGCGTTGTTCTTTGGGGTGCAATCAAGACCGTGAGGGGTCTGAAATTTTTCTCTCTGGTGGTTTACAATGGAGTCTACAAGATCCTCTTCGAGCCGGTGGCTCGCGACGACACGGTCATGGACGCCACCGCCCCATATTGGTCCGACCCTTACGGGACGGCGTTGGACCTCGTGAGGCTGATCGGCGAAGTTATCGCCGAGGACCGCGCCAGGCTTCTGAGTCCCCCCCAGGAAGACGGAGTGCGCTTTGAGGATCTGTCTGCCACGAGGTTGCTGAGTGAGGTGCGCGGCGCGATAACGACACTGGGCGACACCTGGTGGGGGCTGTACGCCTATCCGGAAAAGCTGCCCGAGGTGAAGCCGAACGCGGGGATAGTCTTTTGTTATATGGGCGGCTACGACGCGGGATACCTGTTTGACATCGCTACCGACGAGTGTACTCGGAGCGTTTTGTTTTGTTCGACCCCGCGCGGTTTCCAATACGTGCTCGTGAATGGCTCTAGGAGAGTCCCGTTCAAGTCTGTCTCTGAACTCTTGGCTCACATCGCCGGCTGTATCGAGCTTCTCCCCGCCCCGCCAGCCTCTGTCGTTACGTGTGCCGATTAAGGTGTCCGGACACCTTTGGATTATTTGGAATACGTGTGATGTGAATTCTAATATGAATATGAATATGAGTGCATATGAATGCATTGTGTACCCCTTTCTTTGATTACTGTTTTATATTCAATAAATATTTAGCATTTAATCAAAAGTTTTGCTTATTTGGTCTTTATTTTCTCCCTCAATATATAATATTTTATATATATAATATAATAATCAATCTGTGTGTGTGTGTGTGTGTGTGTGTGTGTGTGTGTGCGCGCGCGCGTGGAGCATGGGGTCGTGTTGGACCTAGGGAGGATGCGGAATGTGAGGGTCGTGGTGAAATAATTTGCAGGTGAAAGCACACACACACACACACACACACACACACACACAAACACCGAGTTTCCAAGTTGGAGGAATCGTCACCGCGTTGGAGGAATCCTTCCGGTGGGATAAACTGCCACGTTGGAGGATTTTTCACGTAGGATAAAGTGGAGAACGGTTCCCGAGTTCTCTGGTGGTGAGATGATTTCGGTCTCTCTGAGGTTTTAATATGAATATGAATATGAGTGCATATGAATGCATTGTGTACCCCTTTCTTTGATTACTGTTTTATATTTAATAAATATTTAGTATTTAATCAAAAGTTTTGCTTATTTGGTCTTTATTTTCTCCCTCATAATATGATAATATTCAAATAATGTGTGTGTGTGTGTGTGTGTGTGTGTGTGTGTGTGTGTGTGTGTGTGTGTGTGTGTGTGTGTGTGTGTGTGTGTGTTTTTTTCTTTTTTATTTTACATGTATGGGGAGCGTGGTTGCTGCGGGCACTGAGGCCTGCGCTATTGTGTCAACGCTATTCCACCAGTCTCAATGTGAGGAGCGCTGCGGCGGAACCCATTGACCAGTCGCCGCCTCATTTCCAATTTTTCACAAGTTTTCCCTCGATTTCCCAGGATTTTTCCGAGTTGGAGGATTCTCCTGGTGGGAATAAATTGCCCCGGTCGGAGGACTTTTTCACGTTGGACAAAGTGAAGGACGGTTCAGGAGGAGTTGTCTGGCGGTGAGATGACGATGAGCCGGTTGGAGGATGCCTCGCCGGTTCAGATTTTGGGTTGGGTGCCTGTTTGCGGGGGGGGGGGTGCGGCAAACCTTAAAAGTCGCAGAGAGAATACGTCGCAGTACCACTTCACCTGACAAGCTTGGAACGAGCGTTTATCCACAGTCTCGTCGAAAGGTTCCAACGCTATGGCCTCTCAAGAAGAAGGTGACCTGCAAACCGACGGCTGCGCGGTGTTCGAGCCGCGGCTCGAGCGGACCACAGACTGTCTGCGCCTTCGCGTAGAAGAAGAGGGAACCCCGTGCCCGTTGGATCATAGCGGATTCCCAGACCCGGAAGGAGGCCTAGGCGGAGGTCTGGAGTGCGACTGTTTGTGTGGGAACGCTCCGGCCTCTGAGGGTGCCTTGAGGGACTTGTTGGACAAACACATCCTGGCCAGCAAC
This sequence comes from Betta splendens, assembly GCF_900634795.4. Lineage (NCBI taxonomy): Eukaryota > Metazoa > Chordata > Actinopteri > Anabantiformes > Osphronemidae > Betta > Betta splendens. Next base: position 16,988,040 of record NC_040883.2, read on the forward strand.
GGACGGTGTGCTCGCGTCAAGGCTCATTACAGACACGGCCACCTGCCACCGGATCAATTGGCCTTGGACCTGGGCGAACTCAGGTTCGCCCACGGCATGGTGGCGTTTCCGGACGCCCTCTTATTTGCCAGCGGTGGCAAATGTTACCTGCTAAACGTAAAGCGATGCGTCATCTGTGCCGGCGCGGGGAGACGACACCGCGACAGATGCAAAGAAGTTTGCGAGAGATTCACGACGTACCTGACCGACACCCAGCTGGACGACGACTACGGGCGCAAGCCTCTGCTGTACACGAAAAGGCCGAGCGAGAGGAGCGTGGTCGGCCCTCGCACTGCGGACAACCTGTTCAGGGAGCTGGGCAGCCGTGAAGGCATGTCGTATGAGCTGGACACCGTAGACACTCACGTGTGTGATGCGTGCGGCGTCAGGCTTTCCCGTTTCGTAGCGGGTGACAACATGCTGAGAGAGCACGTGTATCACGTGCACGTTGCCGGAGTGGAGGAGTGCGACTTCCTGGCGAAAAAGTTCTCTGGCAGAGAAAGCGTCCGGAAAGCAATGATAGGCAAGGAGCGTTACAGAAGGGGCTACGTGGCGTTCCCCGAGTTGATGCTGAAGGAGGCCGTGGAAGGCCATGTCGGCTTTGGCTACGATATGCCCTGCGTCGTGTGCGGCTCGCGGCGGAGCGAGAGCCACAACCAACGCTGCGGGATACTGATGCTGGCGCTGCTGCGAAAGTTGCTTCGCGTCAAGTTTTGATGAGCCGAGAATCCCGTTGATGAAGATTAAAAAAAAAACAAAAAAAGGGGCCGTATTCAATTTCTTTCTACGCCTGCCTCTGTTGCTTTACGCGTACCGATTAAATTATACTGTACGGAATGCGCCTTGTACTCCTTTATTTCATAACTGTTTTATATTATTAAATAAACTTTTGGCATTTAATCAAATGTTTTTGCCTGTTTGGTCTGTTTTATTTTTCGTTTAAAATGGTCAGCCCAAATACATTTCAGCTCACACCAATCCTGGTAGATGAAACCATACGTACTCTGAAGTCTCAAGGGTCAGGATGGTGAGGATGGGTCCGCGGTTCATGCCTCCCATGCAGGAGCTGTTGCACATGAAGTTGAACAGGATTGTGGTGATCTCTGAGCCCGGCTGAAACACATGCAGGATAGTAGTCGTTTAGTGCACGGGTAATTTCAGGGATGACAAACCGTGAAAGCGGAACGAGAGGCACAACAGAATGATAACATTTAATTGCTACGTTAGGGGAAAGGTCAGAAGTGAGAGGCAGTGATACCTGGGGCGGCTCATAGGGAACAGTCACACTGTGCCTTTTTTTGTTGTAATCCTCAAGATACTGAGGCCTTTGGCTGCCCTCCGCTCTGATCAAATGACTGCGATGGTCTGCAGCTGAAAAGGAAAAACCAAAAAGCCAAAGCATCTCTCTCTCTCTCTCTCGTTTTCTTTTAACAAACATTTTAAAACAGAAGGTATTATTTCACTGAAACGCTTTTCTTACCGTCTTCTTGTAGACAGCCATTACTCTGAGAACCGGGAGGTACAGGGGGCCGGGGTCGCGCCTGACCCCGGGAGGACGCGGGACGGGGAGGTACAGGGGGCCGGGGTCGCGCCTGACCCCGGGAGGACGCGGGACGGGGAGGTACATGGGGCTGGGGTCGCGCCGGACCCCGGCAGGACGCCTGACGGGGAGGTTCCGTGGGCCGGGGTCGCGCCGGACCCCGGCAGGACGCCCGACGGGGAGGTTCCGTGGGCCGGGGTCGCGCCGGACCCCGGGAGGACGCCTGACGGGGAGGTACAGGGAGCTGGGGTCGCGCCTGACCCCGGGAGGATGCGGGACGGGGAGGTACATGGGGCTGGGGTCGCGCCTGACCCCGGGAGGATGCGGGACGGGGAGGTACATGGGGCTGGGGTCGCGCCTGACCCCGGGAGAACGCCTGACGGGGAGGTACAGGGAGCTGGGGTCGCGCCTGACCCCGGGAGGACGCCTGACGGGGAGGTTCCGTGGGCCGGGGTCGCGCCTGACCCCGGGAGGACGCCTGACGGGGAGGTACAGGGAGCTGGGGTCGCGCCTGACCCCGGCAGGACGCCCGACGGGGAGGTTCTGTGGGCCGGGGTCGCGCCGGACCCCGGCAGGACGAGGGACGGGGAGGTACAGGGAACTCGGGTCGCGCCGGACCCCGGGAGGACGAGGGACGGGCCTGTGACGAATAAGAAGGGAGGGGTGACCGAGCCGCAGCGGATCCTGCGACGCGTAGGTGCCTTGTGGCCAAAAAACGTAAAAAGAATCAAAAGTTTCATTGTTTGTCTCGTGGGGTCAGACTGACCCCCTCGAAGGCTGCGTGAGGGTTAAAACAGGTCAATACACCCTAAAAGCACAGTTGCATATGCCGTGGTTTAAACTAGTGTTCTTATGACCTGAAAAGCTCAAAAACTATGTTTTAGTGTTTATGCATCTGCTTCATTTAGAACACCCTCTAATGGTCATGTTCTGATGCCAGAATACTTTAAAACAGGTCAATACACCCTAAAAGCATAGTTGCATATGCCGTGGTTTAAACTAGTTTTCTTATGGCCTGAAAAGCTCAAAAATGATCTTTTAGTTTTTCTGCATTGGCTTCCACCTGAATAGCCTCTAATGGTCATGTTTTGATGCCAGAATACTGTCAAACAGCTCAATGCATCCTAAATGTACAGTTGCATATGCCGTGGTTTAAACTAGTGTTCTTATGACATGAAAAGCTCCAAAACGATGTTTTAGTGTTTGTACATTGGTTTTTAACTATACAGTTTGTAATGGTCATGTTCTGATGCCAGAATACTGTCAAACAGCTCAATGCATCCTAAATGTACAGTTGCATATGACGTGGTTTAAACTAGTGTTCTTTTGACCTGAAAACCTCAAAAACTATGTTTTAGTGTTTAAGCATTGGTTTCCTTCAGAACAGCCTCCAATGGTCATGTTCTGATGCCAGAGTACTGACAAACAGCTCAATGCATCCTAAATGTACAGTTGCATATGCCGTGGTTTAAACTAGTGTTCTTATGACCTAAAAAGCTCAAAAACTATGTTTTAGTGTTTATGCATCTGCTTCATTTAGAACACCCTCTAATGGTCATGTTCTGATGCCAGAATACTGTCAAACAGCTCAATGCATCCTAAATGTACAGTTGCATATGCCGTGGTTTAAACTAGTTTTCTTATGGCCTGAAAAGCTCAAAAATGATCTTTTAGTTTTTCTGCATTGGCTTCCACCTGAATAGCCTCTAATGGTCATGTTTTGAAGCCAGAATACTGTCAAACAGCTCAATGCATCCTAAATGTACAGTTGCATATGCCGTGGTTTAAACTAGTGTTCTTATTACCTAAAAAGCTCAAAAACGATGTTTTGGTGTTTATGCATTGGTTTTAATTCAAAACAGCTTCTAATGGTCATGTTCTGATGCCAGAATACTGTCAAACAGCTCACTGCATCCTAAATGTACAGTTGCATATGCCTTGGTTTAAACTAGTGTTCTTATGACCTGAAAAGCTCCAAAACGATGTTTTAGTGTTTGTGCATTGGTTTTTAACTATACAGTTTGTAATAGTCATGTTCCCATGCCAGGCTACTTTAAAACCGCTCAATACACCATAAACGCACAGTTTCAAATGCCTTGGTTTAAACTAGTGTTCGTATGACCTAAAAACCTCAAAAACTATGTTTTAGTGTTTAAGCATTGGTTTCCTTCAGAACAGCCTCCAATGGTCATGTTCTGATGCCAGAGTACTGTCAAACAGCTCAATGCATCCTAAATGTACAGTTGCATATGCCGTGGTTTAAACTAGTGTTCTTATGAACTGAAGAGCTAAAAAACGATGTTTTAGTGTTTATGCATTGGTTTCTAACATTACAGCTTAAGATGGTCATGTTCTAATGACAGGCATCTTTAAAACAGCTCAATGCGTCCTAAATGTACAGTTTCAAATGCCTTGGTTTAAACTAGTGTTCGTATGACCTGAAAACCTCAAAAACTATGTTTTAGTGTTTAAGCATTGGTTTCCTTCAGAACAGCCTCCAATGGTCATGTCCTGATGCCAGAAAACTGTCAAACAGCTCAATGCGTCCTAAATGTACAGTTGCCAATGCCGTGGTTTAAACTATTATTCTTATGACCTGAAAAGCTCAAAAACAATCTTTTAGTTTTTCTGCATTGGTTTCAACCTGAATAGCCTCTAATGGTCATGTTTTGATGCCAGAATACTGTCAAACAGCTCAATGCATCCTAAATGTACAGTTGCATAAGCCGTGGTTTAAACTAGTGTTCTTATGACCTGAAAAGCTCAAAAACGATGTTTTAGTGTTTCTGCACTGCTTTCCTTCAGAACAGCCTCCAATGGTCATGTTCTGATGCCAGAATACTGTCAAACAGCTCAATGCATCGTAAATGTACCGTTGCATATGCCGTGGTCTAAACTAGTGTTCTTATGACATGAAAAGCTCAAAACGATGTTTTAGTGTTTATGCATTGGTTTCTAACATTACAGCTTAAGATGGTCATGTTCTGATGCCAGGCAACTTTAAAACAGCTCAATACACCATAAAAGCACAGTTTCAATTGCCTTGGTTTAAACTAGTGTTCTTATTACCTGAAAAGCTCAAAAACGATGTTTTAGTGTTTATGCAATGGTTTCATTCAGAACAGCTTCTAATGGTCATGTTGTGATGCCAGAATACTGTCAAACAGCTCATTGCATCCTAAATGTACAGTTGCATATGCCGTGGTTTAAACTAGTGTTCTTATGACATGAAAAGCTCCAAAACGATGTTTTAGTGTTTGTACATTGGTTTTTAACTATAAAGTTTGTAATGGTCATGTTCTGATGCCAGAATACTGTCAAACAGCTGAATGCATCCTAAATGTACAGTTGCTTATGACGTGGTTTAAACTAGTGTTCTTTTGACCTGAAAACCTCAAAAACTATGTTTTAGTGTTTAAGCATTGGTTTCCTTCAGAACAGCCTCCAATGGTCATGTTCTGATGCCAGAGTACTGTCAAACAGCTCAATGCATCCTAAATGTACAGTTGCATATGCTGTGGTTTAAACTAGTGTTCTTTTGACCTGAAAACCTCAAAAACTATGTTTTAGTGTTTAAGCATTGGTTTCCTTCAGAACAGCCTCTAATGGTCATGTTTTGATGCCAGAATACTGTCAAACAGCTCAATGCATCCTAAATGTACAGTTGCATATGCCGTGGTTTAAACTAGTGTTCTTATTACCTAAAAAGCTCAAAAACGATGTTTTGGTGTTTATGCATTAGTTTTAATTCAAAACAGCTTCTAATGGTCATGTTCTGATGCCAGAATACTGTCAAACAGCTCATTGCATCCTAAATGTACAGTTGCATATGTCTTGGTATAAACTAGTGTTCTTATGACCTGAAAAGCTCAAAAAAGATGTTTTATTGTTTATGCATTGGTTTCTAACATTACATCTTAAGATGGTCATGTTCTAATGACAGGCAACTTTAAAACAGCTCAATACACCATAAAAGCACAGTTTCAAATGCCTTGGTTTGAACTAGTGTTCGTATGACCTGAAAACCTCAAAAACTATGTTTTCGTGTTTAAGCGTTGGTTTCCTTCAGAACAACCTCCAATGGTCATGTTCTGATGCCAGAGTACTGTCAAACAGCTAAATGCATCCTAAATGTACAGTTGCATATGCCGTGGTTTAAACTAGTGTTCTTATGTTCTGAAAAGCTCAAAAACAATGTTTTAGTGTTTCTGCATTGGTTTCCACCAGAACAGCCTCTAATGGTCATGTTCTGATGCCAGAATACTTTAAAACAGGTCAATACACCCTAAAAGCATAGTTGCATATGCCGTGGTTTAAACTAGTTTTCTTATGGCCTGAAAAGCTCAACAACGATGTTTTAGTTTTTCTGCATTGGTTTCCACCTAAACAGCCTCTAATGGTCATGTTCTGATGCCAGAATACTGTCAAACAGCTCATTGCATCCTAAATGTACAGTTGCATATGTCTTGGTATAAACTAGTGTCCTTATGACCTGAAAAGCTCAAAAACAATCTTTTAGTTTTTCTGCATTGGTTTCCACCTGAACAGCCTCTAATGGTCATGTTCTGATGCCAGAATACCTTAAAACAGGTCAATACACCGTTAAAGCACAGTTGCATATGCCGTGGTTTAAACTAGTTTTCTTATGGCCTGAAAAGCTCAACAACGATGTTTTAGTATTTATGCATCTGTTTCATTCAGAACAGCCTCTAATGGTCATGTTCTGATGTCAGAATACTTTAAAATAGGTCAATACACCCTAAAAGCACAGTTGCATATGCCGTGGTTTAAACTAGTGTTCTTATGACCTGAAAAGCTCAAAAACGATGTTTTAGTGATTCTGCACTGGTTTTCCTTCAGAACAGCCTCCAAAGGCCATGTTCTGATGCCAGAATACTGTCAAACAGCTCAATGCATCCTAAATGTACAGTTGCATATGCCGTGGTCTACACTAGTGTCCTTATGACCTGAAAAGCTCAAAAACGATGTTTTATTGTTTATGCATTGGTTTCTAACATTACAGCTTAAGATGGTCATGTTGTAATGACAGGCAACTTTAAAACAGCTCAATACACCATAAAAGCACAATTTCAAATGCCTTGGTTTAAACTAGTGTTCGTATGACCTAAAAAACCTCAAAAACTATGTTTAGTGTTTAAGTATTGGTTTGATTCAGAACAGCCTCTAATGGTCATGTCCTGATGCCAGAAAACTGTCAAACAGCTCAATGCGTCCTAAATGTACAGTTGCCAATGCCGTGGTTTAAACTAGTCTTCTTATGACCTGAAAAGCTCAAAAACGATGTTTTAGTGTTTCTGCATTGGTTTCCTTCAGAACAGCCTCCAATGTTCATGTCCTGATGCCAGAATACTGTCAAACAGGTCAATGCATCCTAAACGTACAGTTGCATATGCCGTGGTCTAAACTAGTGTTCTTATGACATGAAAAGCTCCAAAACAATGTTTTAGTGTTTGTTCATTGGTTTTTAACTATACAGTTTGTAATGGTCATGTTCTGATGCCAGAATACTGTCAAACAGCTCAATGCGTCCTAAATGTACAGTTGCCAATGCCGTGGTTTAAACTAGTGTTCTTATGACCTGAAAAGCTCAAAAACGATGTTTTAGTGTTTATGCATTGGTTTCTAACATTACAGCTTAAGATGGTCATGTTCTGATGCCAGAATCCTGTCAAACAGCTCAATGCATCCTAAATGTACAGTTGCATAAGTCTTGGTTTAAACTAGTCTCCTTATGACCTGAAAAGCTCAAAAACGATGTTTTAGTGTTTATGCATTGGTTTCTAACATTACAGCTTAAGATGGTCATGTTCTGATGCCAGGCAACTTAAAAACAGCTCAATACACAATAAAAGCACAGTTTCAAATGCCTTGGTTTAAACTAGTGTTCGTATGTCCTGAAAACCTCAAAAACTATGTTTTAGTGTTTAAGCATTGGTTTCATTCAGAACAGTCTCTAATGGTCATGTTCTGATGTCAGAATACTTTAAAACAGGTCAATACACACTAAAAGCACAGTTGCATATGACGTGGTTTAAACTAGTGTTCTTTTGACCTGAAAACCTCAAAAACTATGTTTTAGTGTTTAAGCATTGGTTTCCTTCGGAACAGCCTCCAATGGTTATGTTCTGATGCCAGAATACTGTCAAACAGCTCAATGCATCCTAAATGTACAGTTGCATATGACGTGGTTTAAACTAGTGTTCTTTTGACCTGAAAACCTCAAAAACTATGTTTTAGTGTTTAAGCATTGGTTTCCTTCAGAACAGCCTCTAATGGTCATGTTCTGATGCCAGAATACCTTAAAAGAGGTCAATACACCGTTAAAGCACAGTTGCATATGCCGTGGTTTAAACTAGTTTTCTTATGGCCTGAAAAGCTCAACAACGATGTTTTAGTGTTTATGCATCTGTTTCATTCAGAACAGCCTCTAATGGTCATGTTCTGATGTCAGAATACTTTAAAATAGGTCAATACACCCTAAAAGCACAGTTGCATATGCCGTGGTTTAAACTAGTGTTCTTATGACCTGAAAAGCTCAAAAACGATGTTTTAGTGTTTCTGCACTGGTTTTCCTTCAGAACAGCCTCCAATGGCCATGTTCTGATGCCAGAATACTGTCAAACAGCTCAATGCATCCTAAATGTACAGTTGCATATGCCGTGGTCTAAACTAGTGTTCTTATGACCTGAAAAGCTCAAAAACGATGTTTTATTGTTTATGCATTGGTTTCTAACATTACAGCTTAAGATGGTCATGTTGTAATGACAGGCAACTTTAAAACAGCTCAATACACCATAAAAGCACAATTTCAAATGCCTTGGTTTAAACTAGTGTTCGTATGACCTAAAAAACCTCAAAAACTATGTTTTAGTGTTTAAGTATTGGTTTGATTCAGAACAGCCTCTAATGGTCATGTCCTGACGCCAGAAAACTGTCAAACAGCTCAATGCGTCCTAAATGTACAGTTGACAATGCCATGGTTTAAACTAGTGTTCTTATGACCTGAACAGCTCAAAAACAATGTTTTAGTGTTTCTGCATTGGTTTCCTTCAGAACAGCCTCCAATGTTCATGTCCTGATGCCAGAATACTGTCAAACAGGTCAATGCATCCTAAACGTACAGTTGCATATGCCGTGGTCTAAACTAGTGTTCTTATAACATGAAAAGCTCCAAAACAATGTTTTAGTGTTTGTTCATTGGTTTTTAACTATACAGTTTGTAATGGTCATGTTCTGATGCCAGAATATTGTCAAACAGCTCAATGCATCCTAAATGTACAGTTGCATATGCCGTTGTCTAAACTAGTGTTCATATGACATGAAAAGCTCCAAAATGATGTTTTAGTGTTTGTACATTGGTTTTTAACTATACAGTTTGTAATGGTCATGTTCTGATGCCAGAATACTGTCAAACAGCTCATTGCATCCTAAATGTACAGTTGCATATGCTGTGGTTTAAACTAGTGTTCTTATTACCTGAAAACCTCAAAAACTATATTTTAGTGTTTAAGCATTGGTTTCCTTCAGAACAGACTCCAATATTCATGTTTTGATGCCAGAATACTGTCAAACAGCTCAATGCATCCTAAATGTACAGTTGCATATGCCGTGGTTTAAACTAGTGTTCTTATTACCTGAAAAGCTCAAAAACGATGTTTTAGTGTTTGTGCATTGGTTTTTAACTATACAGTTTGTAATAGTCATATTCTCATGCCAGGCTACTTTAAAACAGCTCAATGCATCCTAAATGTATAGTTGCATTCGCCGTGGTTTAAACTAGTGTTCGTATGACCTGAAAACCTCAAAAACTATGTTATAGTGTTTAAGCATTGGTTTCTTTCAGAACAGCCTCTAATGGTCATGTTCTGATGCCAGAATACTTTAAAACAGGTCAATACACCCTAAAAGCACAGTTGCATATGCCGTGGTTTAAACTAGTGTTCTTTTGACCTGAAAACCTCAAAAACTATGTTTTAGTGTTTAAGCCTTGGTTTCCTTCAGAACAGCCTCAAATGGTCATGTTCTGATGCCAGAGTACTGTCAAACAGCTCAATGCATCCTAAATGTACAGTTGCATATGCCGTGGTTTAAACTAGTGTTCTTATGTTCTGAAAAGCTCAAAAACAATGTTTTGGTGTTTCTGCATTGGTTTCCACCAGAACAGCCTCTAATGGTCATGTTCTGATGCCAGAATACTTTAAAACAGGTCAATACACCCTAAAAGCACAGTTGCATATGCCGTGGTTTAAACTAGTGTACTTATGACCTGAAAAGCTCAAAAACGATGTTTTAGTGTTTCTGCATTGGTTTCCTTCAGAACAGACTCCAATATTCATGTTCTGATGCTAGAATACTGTCAAACAGCTCAATGCATCCTAAATGTACAGTTGCATATGCCGTGGTCTAAAGTAATGTTCTTATGACATGAAAAGCTCCAAAATGATGTTTTAGTGTTTGTACATTGGTTTTTAACTATACAGTTTGTGATGGTCATGTTCTGATGCCAGAATACTGTCAAACAGCTCATTGCATCCTAAATGTACAGTTGCATATGCCGTGGTTTAAACTAGTGTTCTTATGACCTCAAAAGCTCCAAAACGACGTTTTAGTGTTTGTGCATTGGTTTTTACTATACAGTTTGTAATAGTCATGTTCTCATACCAGGCAACTTTAAAACCGCTCAATGCATGCTAAATGTACAGTTGCATATGCCGTGGTTTAAACTAGTGTTCTTATGACCTGAAAAGCTCAAAACGATGTTTTAGTGTTTATGCATTGGTTTCTAACATTACAGCTTAAGATGGTCATGTTCTGATGCCAGGCAACTTTAAAACAGCTCAATACACCATAAAAGCACAGTTTCAATTGCCTTGGTTTAAACTAGTGTTCTTATGACCTGAAAAGCTTAAAAACTATGTTTTAGTGTTTATGCATCTGTTTCATTTAGAACAGCCTCTAATGGTCATGTTCTGATGCCAGAATACTTTAAAACAGGTCAATACAACCTAAAAGCATAGTTGCATATGCCGTGGTCTAAACTAGTGTTCTTATGACCTGAAAAGCTCCAAAACGATGTTTTAGTGTTTGTGCATTGGTTTTTAACTATACAGTTTGTAATAGTCATGTTCTCATGCCAGGCTACTTTAAAACCGCTCAATGCATCCTAAATGTACAGTTGCATATGCCGTGGTTTAAACTAGTGTTCTTATTACCTGAAAAGCTCAAAAACGATGTTTTAGTGTTTATGCATTGGTTTCATTCAGAACAGCTTCTAATGGTCATGTTGTGATGCCAGAATACTGTCAAACAGCTCATTGCATCCTAAATGTACAGTTGCATATGCCGTGGTTTAAACTAGTGTTCTTATGAACTGAAGAGCTAAAAAAGATATTTTAGTGTTTGTGCATTGGTTCTTAACTATACAGTTTGTAATAGTCATGTTCTCATGCCAGGCTACTGTACTTTAAAACTGCTCAATGCATCCCAAATGTACAGTTACATAAGCCGTGGTTTAAACTAGTGTTCTTATGACATGAAAAGCTCCAAAACGATGTTTTAGTGTTTGTACATTGGCTTTTAACTATAGAGTTTGTAATGGTCATGTTGTGATGCCAGAATACTGTCACACAGCTCAATGCATCATAAATGTACAGTTGCATATGTCTTGGTTTAAACTAGTGTCCTTATGACCTGAAAAGCTCAAAAACGATGTTTTAGTGTTTATGCATTGGTTTCTAACATTACAGCTTAAGATGGTCATGTTCTGATGCCAGGCAACTTTAAAACAGCTCAATACACAATAAAAGCACAGTTACAAATGCCTTGGTTTAAACAAGTGTTCGTATGACCTGAAAACCTCAAAAACGATGTTTTAGTGTTTGTACATTAATTTTTAACTATACAGTTTGTAATGGTCATGTTCTGATGCCAGAATACCTTAAAACAGGTCAATACACCCTAAAAGCACAGTTGCATATGCCGTGGTTTAAACTAGTTTTCTTATGGCCTGAAAAGCTCAACAACGATGTTTTAGTGTTTATGCATTGGTTTCCTTCAGAACAGCCTCCAATGGTCATGTTCTGATGCCAGAGTACTGTCAAACAGCTCAATGCACCCTAAATGTACAGTTGCATATGTCGTGGTTTAAACTAGTGTTCTTATGAACTGAAGAGCTAAAAAACGATGTTTTAGTGTTTATGCATTGGTTTCTAACATTACAGCTTAAGATGGTCATGTTCTAATGACAGGCATCTTTAAAACAGCTCAATGCATCCTAAATGTACAGTTGCATATGCCGTGGTCTAAACTAGTGTTCTTATGATATAAAAAGCTCCAAAACGATGTTGTAGTGTTTGTACATTGGTTTTTAACTATACAGTTTGTAATGGTCATGTTCTGATGCCAGAATACTTTGAAACAGGTCAATACACCCTAAAAGCACAGTTGCATATGCCGTGGTTTAAACTAGTGTTCTTATGAACTGAAGAGCTCAAAAACGATGTTTTAGTGTTTATGCATTGGTTTCATTCAGAACAGCCTCTAATGGTCATGTTCTGATGCCAGAATACTTTAAAACAGGTCAATACACCCTAAAAGCACAGTTGCATATGCCGTGGTTTAAACTAGTGTTCTTATGACCTGAAAAGCTCAAAAACTATGTTTTAGTGTTTATGCATCTGCTTCATTTAGAACACCCTCTAATGGTCATGTTCTGATGCCAGAATACTTTAAAACAGGTCAATACACCCTAAAAGCATAGTTGCATATGCCGTGGTTTAAACTAGTTTTCTTATGGCCTGAAAAGCTCAAAAATGATCTTTTAGTTTTTCTGCATTGGCTTCCACCTGAATAGCCTCAAATGGTCATGTTTTGATGCCAGAATACTGTCAAACAGCTCAATGCATCCTAAATGTACAGTTGCATATGCCGTGGTTTAAACTAGTGTTCTTATGACATGAAAAGCTCCAAAACGATGTTTTAGTGTTTGTACATTGGTTTTTAACTATACAGTTTGTAATGGTCATGTTCTGATGCCAGAATACTGTCAAACAGCTCATTGCATCCTAAATGTACAGTTGCATATGCCGTGGTCTAAACTAGTGTTCTTATGACCTGAAAAGCTCAAAAACGATGTTTTATTGTTTATGCATTGGTTTCTAACATTACAGCTTAAGATGGTCATGTTGTAATGACAGGCAACTTTAAAACAGCTCAATACACCATAAAAGCACAATTTCAAATGCCTTGGTTTAAACTAGTGTTCGTATGACCTAAAAAACTTCAAAAACTATGTTTTAGTGTTTAAGCATTGGTTTGATTCAGAACAGCCTCTAATGGTCATGTCCTGATGCCAGAAAACTGTCAAACAGCTCAATGCGTCCTAAATGTACAGTTGCCAATGCCGTGGTTTAAACTAGTGTTCTTATGACCTGAAAAGCTTAAAAACAATGTTTTAGTGTTTCTGCATTGGTTTCCTTCAGAACAGCCTCCAATGTTCATGTCCTGATGCCAGAATACTGTCAAACAGGTCAATGCATCCTAAACGTACAGTTGCATATGCCGTGGTCTAAACTAGTGTTCTTATAACATGAAAAGCTCCAAAACAATGTTTTAGTGTTTGTTCATTGGTTTTTAACTATACAGTTCGTAATGGTCATGTTCTGATGCCAGAATATTGTCAAACAGCTGAATGCATCCTAAATGTACAGTTGCATATGCCGTTGTCTAAACTAGTGTTCATATGACATGAAAAGCTCCAAAATGATGTTTTAGTGTTTGTACATTGGTTTTTAACTATACAGTTTGTAATGGTCATGTTCTGATGCCAGAATATTGTCAAACAGCTGAATGCATCCTAAATGTACAGTTGCATATGCCGTTGTCTAAACTAGTGTTCATATGACATGAAAAGCTCCAAAATGATGTTTTAGTGTTTGTACATTGGTTTTTAACTATACAGTTTGTAATGGTCATGTTCTGATGCCAGAATACTGTCAAACAGCTCATTGCATCCTAAATGTACAGTTGCATATGCTGTGGTTTAAACTAGTGTTCTTATTACCTGAAAACCTCAAAAACTATATTTTAGTGTTTAAGCATTGGTTTCCTTCAGAACAGACTCCAATATTCATGTTTTGATGCCAGAATACTGTCAAACAGCTCAATGCATCCTAAATGTACAGTTGCATATGCCGTGGTTTAAACTAGTGTTCTTATTACCTGAAAAGCTCAAAAACGATGTTTTAGTGTTTGTGCATTGGTTTTTAACTATACAGTTTGTAATAGTCATATTCTCATGCCAGGCTACTTTAAAACAGCTCAATGCATCCTAAATGTACAGTTGCATATGCCGTGGTTTAAACAAGTGTTCGTATGACCTGAAAACCTCAAAAACTATGTTATAGTGTTTAAGCATTGGTTTCTTTCAGAACAGCCTCTAATGGTCATGTTCTGATGCCAGAATACTTTAAAACAGGTCAATACACCCTAAAAGCACAGTTGCATATGCCGTGGTTTAAACTAGTGTTCTTTTGACCTGAAAACCTCAAAAACTATGTTTTAGTGTTTAAGCCTTGGTTTCCTTCAGAACAGCCTCAAATGGTCATGTTCTGATGCCAGAGTACTGTCAAACAGCTCAATGCATCCTAAATGTACAGTTGCATATGCCGTGGTTTAAACTAGTGTTCTTATGTTCTGAAAAGCTCAAAAACAATGTTTTGGTGTTTCTGCATTGGTTTCCACCAGAACAGCCTCTAATGGTCATGTTCTGATGCCAGAATACTTTAAAACAGGTCAATACACCCTAAAAGCACAGTTGCATATGCCGTGGTTTAAACTAGTGTACTTATGACCTGAAAAGCTCAAAAACGATGTTTTAGTGTTTCTGCATTGGTTTCCTTCAGAACAGACTCCAATATTCATGTTCTGATGCTAGAATACTGTCAAACAGCTCAATGCATCCTAAATGTACAGTTGCATATGCCGTGGTCTAAAGTAATGTTCTTATGACATGAAAAGCTCCAAAATGATGTTTTAGTGTTTGTACATTGGTTTTTAACTATACAGTTTGTGATGGTCATGTTCTGATGCCAGAATACTGTCAAACAGCTCATTGCATCCTAAATGTACAGTTGCATATGCCGTGGTTTAAACTAGTGTTCTTATGACCTCAAAAGCTCCAAAACGACGTTTTAGTGTTTGTGCATTGGTTTTTAACTATACAGTTTGTAATAGTCATGTTCTCATACCAGGCAACTTTAAAACCGCTCAATGCATGCTAAATGTACAGTTGCATATGCCGTGGTTTAAACTAGTGTTCTTATGACCTGAAAAGCTCAAAACGATGTTTTAGTGTTTATGCATTGGTTTCTAACATTACAGCTTAAGATGGTCATGTTCTGATGCCAGGCAACTTTAAAACAGCTCAATACACCATAAAAGCACAGTTTCAATTGCCTTGGTTTAAACTAGTGTTCTTATGACCTGAAAAGCTTAAAAACTATGTTTTAGTGTTTATGCATCTGTTTCATTTAGAACAGCCTCTAATGGTCATGTTCTGATGCCAGAATACTTTAAAACAGGTCAATACAACCTAAAAGCATAGTTGCATATGTCGTGGTCTAAACTAGTGTTCTTATGACCTGAAAAGCTCCAAAACGATGTTTTAGTGTTTGTGCATTGGTTTTTAACTATACAGTTTGTAATAGTCATGTTCTCATGCCAGGCTACTTTAAAACCGCTCAATGCATCCTAAATGTACAGTTGCATATGCCGTGGTTTAAACTAGTGTTCTTATTACCTGAAAAGCTCAAAAACGATGTTTTAGTGTTTATGCATTGGTTTCATTCAGAACAGCTTCTAATGGTCATGTTGTGATGCCAGAAAACTGTCAAACAGCTCATTGCATCCTAAATGTACAGTTGCATATGCCGTGGTTTAAACTAGTGTTCTTATGAACTGAAGAGCTAAAAAAGATATTTTAGTGTTTGTGCATTGGTTCTTAACTATACAGTTTGTAATAGTCATGTTCTCATGCCAGGCTACTGTACTTTAAAACTGCTCAATGCATCCCAAATGTACAGTTACATAAGCCGTGGTTTAAACTAGTGTTCTTATGACATGAAAAGCTCCAAAACGATGTTTTAGTGTTTGTACATTGGCTTTTAACTATAGAGTTTGTAATGGTCATGTTGTGATGCCAGAATACTGTCACACAGCTCAATGCATCATAAATGTACAGTTGCATATGTCTTGGTTTAAACTAGTGTCCTTATGACCTGAAAAGCTCAAAAACGATGTTTTAGTGTTTATGCATTGGTTTCTAACATTACAGCTTAAGATGGTCATGTTCTGATGCCAGGCAACTTTAAAACAGCTCAATACACAATAAAAGCACAGTTACAAATGCCTTGGTTTAAACAAGTGTTCGTATGACCTGAAAACCTCAAAAACGATGTTTTAGTGTTTGTACATTAATTTTTAACTATACAGTTTGTAATGGTCATGTTCTGATGCCAGAATACCTTAAAACAGGTCAATACACCCTAAAAGCACAGTTGCATATGCCGTGGTTTAAACTAGTTTTCCTATGGCCTGAAAAGCTCAACAACGATGTTTTAGTGTTTATGCATTGGTTTCCTTCAGAACAGCCTCCAATGGTCATGTTCTGATGCCAGAGTACTGTCAAACAGCTCAATGCACCCTAAATGTACAGTTGCATATGTCGTGGTTTAAACTAGTGTTCTTATGAACTGAAGAGCTAAAAAACGATGTTTTAGTGTTTATGCATTGGTTTCTAACATTACAGCTTAAGATGGTCATGTTCTAATGACAGGCATCTTTAAAACAGCTCAATGCATCCTAAATGTACAGTTGCATATGCCGTGGTCTAAACTAGTGTTCTTATGATATAAAAAGCTCCAAAACGATGTTGTAGTGTTTGTACATTGGTTTTTAACTATACAGTTTGTAATGGTCATGTTCTGATGCCAGAATACTGTCAAACAGCTCATTGCACCCTAAATGTACAGTTGCATATGTCGTGGTTTAAACTAGTGTTCTTATGAACTGAAGAGCTCAAAAACGATGTTTTAGTGTTTATGCATTGGTTTCATTCAGAACAGCCTCTAATGGTCATGTTCTGATGCCAGAATACTTTAAAACAGGTCAATACACCCTTAAAGCACAGTTGCATATGCCGTGGTTTAAACTAGTGTTCTTATGACCTGAAAAGCTCAACAACGATGTTTTAGTGTTTATGCATTGGTTTCCTTCAGAACAGCCTCCAATGGTCATGTTCTGATGCCAGAGTACTGTCAAACAGCTCAATGCACCCTAAATGTACAGTTGCATATGTCGTGGTTTAAACTAGTGTTCTTATGAACTGAAGAGCTAAAAAACGATGTTTTAGTGTTTATGCATTGGTTTCTAACATTACAGCTTAAGATGGTCATGTTCTAATGACAGGCATCTTTAAAACAGCTCAATGCATCCTAAATGTACAGTTGCATATGCCGTGGTCTAAACTAGTGTTCTTATGATATAAAAAGCTCCAAAACGATGTTGTAGTGTTTGTACATTGGTTTTTAACTATACAGTTTGTAATGGTCATGTTCTGATGCCAGAATACTTTGAAACAGGTCAATACACCCTAAAAGCACAGTTGCATATGCCGTGGTTTAAACTAGTGTTCTTATGAACTGAAGAGCTCAAAAACGATGTTTTAGTGTTTATGCATTGGTTTCATTCAGAACAGCCTCTAATGGTCATGTTCTGATGCCAGAATACTTTAAAACAGGTCAATACACCCTAAAAGCACAGTTGCATATGCCGTGGTTTAAACTAGTGTTCTTATGACCTGAAAAGCTCAAAAACGATGTTTTAGTGTTTCTGCATTGGTTTCCTTCAGAACAGCCTCCAATGGTCATGTTCTGATGCCAGAATACTGTCAAACAGCTCAATGCATCGTAAATGTACAGTTGCATATGCCGTGGTTTAAACTAGTGTTCTTATGACCTGAAAAGCTCAAAAACAATCTTTTAGTTTTTCTGCATTGGTTTCAACCTGAATAGCCTCTAATGGTCATGTTTTGATGCCAGAATACTGTCAAACAGCTCAATGCATCCTAAATGTACAGTTGCATAAGCCGTGGTTTAAACTAGTGTTCTTATGACCTGAAAAGCTCAAAAACGATGTTTTAGTGTTTCTGCACTGCTTTCCTTCAGAACAGCCTCCAATGGTCATGTTCTGATGCCAGAGTACTGTCAAACAGCTCAATGCATCCTAAATGTACAGTTGCTTATGACGTGGTTTAAACTAGTGTTCTTTTGACCTGAAAACCTCAAAAACTATGTTTTAGTGTTTAAGCATTGGTTTCCTTCAGAACAGCCTCCAATGGTCATGTTCTGATGCCAGAGTACTGTCAAACAGCTCAATGCATCCTAAATGTACAGTTGCATATGCTGTGGTTTAAACTAGTGTTCTTTTGACCTGAAAACCTCAAAAACTATGTTTTAGTGTTTAAGCATTGGTTTCCTTCAGAACAGCCTCTAATGGTCATGTTTTGATGCCAGAATACTGTCAAACAGCTCAATGCATCCTAAATGTACAGTTGCATATGCCGTGGTTTAAACTAGTGTTCTTATTACCTAAAAAGCTCAAAAACGATGTTTTGGTGTTTATGCATTGGTTTTAATTCAAAACAGCTTCTAATGGTCATGTTCTGATGCCAGAATACTGTCAAACAGCTCATTGCATCCTAAATGTACAGTTGCATATGTCTTGGTATAAACTAGTGTTCTTATGACCTGAAAAGCTCAAAAAAGATGTTTTATTGTTTATGCATTGGTTTCTAACATTACATCTTAAGATGGTCATGTTCTAAAGACAGGCAACTTTAAAACAGCTCAATACACCATAAAAGCACAGTTTCAAACGCCTAGTTTGAACTAGTGTTCGTATGACCTGAAAACCTCAAAAACTATGTTTTGGTGTTTATGCATTGGTTTTAATTCAAAACAGCTTCTAATGGTCATGTTCTGATGCCAGAATACTGTCAAACAGCTCATTGCATCCTAAATGTACAGTTGCATATGTTGTGGTTTAAACTAGTGTTCCTATTACCTGAAAACTTCAAAAACGATGTTTTAGTGTTTAAGCATTGGTTTTTAACTATACAGTTTGTAATAGTCATGTTCCCATGCCAGGCTACTTTAAAACCGCTCAATACACCATAAACGCACAGTTTCAAATGCCTTGGTTTAAACTAGTGTTCGTATGACCTGAAAAGCTCAAAAACGATCTTTTAGTTTTTCTGCATTGGTTTCCACCTGAATAGCCTCTAATGGTCATGTTTTGATGCTAGAATACTGTCAAACAGCTCAATGCATCCTAAATGTACAGTTGCCAATGCCGTGGTTTAAACTAGTGTTCTTATGACCTGAAAAGCTCAAAAACTATGTTTTAGTGTTTATGCATCTGCTTCATTTAGAACACCCTCTAATGGTCATGTTCTGATGCCAGAATACTTTAAAACAGGTCAATACACCCTAAAAGCATAGTTGCATATGCCGTGGTTTACACTAGTTTTCTTATGGCCTGAAAAGCTCAAAAATGATCTTTTAGTGTTTCTGCACTGGTTTCCTTCAGAACAGCCTCCAATGGTCATGTTCTGATGCCAGAATACTGTCAAACAGCTCAATGCATCGTAAATGTACCGTTGCATATGCCGTGGTCTAAACTAGTGTTCTTATGACATGAAAACCTCCAAAACGATGTTTTAGTAGTCGTACATTGGTTTTTAACTATACAGTTTGTAATGGTCATGTTCTGATGCCAGAATACTGTCAAACAGCTCAATGCATCCTAAATGTACAGTTGCATATGACATGGTTTAAACTAGTGTTCTTTTGACCTGAAAACCTCAAAAACTATGTTTAAGTGTTTAAGCATTGGTTTCCTTCAGAACAGCCTCCAATGGTCATGTTCTGATGCCAGAGTACTGTCAAACAGCTCAATGCATCCTAAATGTACAGTTGCATATGCCGTGGTTTAAACTAGTGTTCTTATGACCTGAAAAGCTCAAAAACTATGTTTTAGTGTTTATGCATCTGCTTCATTTAGAACACCCTCTAATGGTCATGTTCTGATGCCAGAATACTTTAAAACAGGTCAATACACCCTAAAAGCATAGTTGCATATGCCGTGGTTTAAACTAGTTTTCTTATGGCCTGAAAAGCTCAAAAATGATCTTTTAGTTTTTCTTCATTGGCTTCCACCTGAATAGCCTCTAATGGTGATGTTTTGATGCCAGAATACTGTCAAACAGCTCAATGCATCCTAAATGTACAGTTGCATGTGCCGTTGTTTAAACTAGTGTTCTTATTATCTAAAAAGCTCAAAAACGATGTTTTGGTGTTTATGCATTGGTTTTAATTCAAAACAGCTTCTAATGGTCATGTTCTGATGCCAGAATACTGTCAAACAGCTCATTGCATCCTAAATGTACAGTTGCATATGTCTTGGTATAAACTAGTGTTCTTATGACCTGAAAAGCTCAAAAACGGTGTTTTATTGTTTATGCATTGGTTTCTAACATTACATCTTAAGATGGTCATGTTCTAATGACAGGCAACTTTAAAACAGCTCAATACACCATAAAAGCACAGTTTCAAATGCCTTGGTTTGAACTAGTGTTCGTATGACCTGAAAACCTCAAAAACTATGTTTTCGTGTTTAAGCGTTGGTTTCCTTCAGAACAGCCTCCAATGGTCATGTTCTGATGCCAGAGTACTGTCAAACAGCTAAATGCATCCTAAATGTACAGTTGCATATGCCGTGGTTTAAACTAGTGTTCTTATGTTCTGAAAAGCTCAACAACAATGTTTTAGTGTTTCTGCATTGGTTTCCTTCAGAACAGCCTCTAATGGTCATGTTCTGATGCCAGAATACCTTAAAACAGGTCAATACACCGTTAAAGCACAGTTGCATATGCCGTGGTTTAAACTAGTCTTCTTATGACCTGAAAAGCTCAAAAACTATGTTTTAGTGTTTAAGCATTGGTTTCCTTCAGAACAGCCTCCAATGGTCATGTTCTGATGCCAGAGTACTGTCAAACAGCTCAATGCATCCTAAATGTACAGTTGCATATGCTGTGGTTTAAACTAGTGTTCTTTTGACCTGAAAACCTCAAAAACTATGTTTTAGTGTTTAAGCATTGGTTTCCTTCAGAACAGCCTCTAATGGTCATGTTTTGATGCCAGAATACTGTCAAACAGCTCAATGCATCCTAAATGTACAGTTGCATATGCCGTGGTTTAAACTAGTGTTCTTATTACCTAAAAAGCTCAAAAACGATGTTTTGGTGTTTATGCATTGGTTTTAATTCAAAACAGCTTCTAATGGTCATGTTCTGATGCCAGAATACTGTCAAACAGCTCATTGCATCCTAAATGTACAGTTGCATATGTCTTGGTATAAACTAGTGTTCTTATGACCTGAAAAGCTCAAAAAAGATGTTTTATTGTTTATGCATTGGTTTCTAACATTACATCTTAAGATGGTCATGTTCTAATGACAGGCAACTTTAAAACAGCTCAATACACCATAAAAGCACAGTTTCAAATGCCTTGGTTTGAACTAGTGTTCGTATGACCTGAAAACCTCAAAAACTATGTTTTGGTGTTTATGCATTGGTTTTAATTCAAAACAGCTTCTAATGGTCATGTTCTGATGCCAGAATACTGTCAAACAGCTCATTGCATCCTAAATGTACAGTTGCATATGTTGTGGTTTAAACTAGTGTTCTTATGACCTGAAGAGCTCCAAAACGATGTTTTAGTGTTTGTGCATTGGTTTTTAACTATACAGTTTGTAATAGTCATGTTCCCATGCCAGGCTACTTTAAAACCGCTCAATACACCATAAACGCACAGTTTCAAATGCCTTGGTTTAAACTAGTGTTCGTATGACCTGAAAAGCTCAAAAACGATCTTTTAGTTTTTCTGCATTGGTTTCCACCTGAATAGCCTCTAATGGTCATGTTTTGATGCCAGAATACTGTCAAACAGCTCAATGCATCCTAAATGTACAGTTGCATATGCCGTGGTTTAAACTAGTGTTCTTATGACCTGAAAAGCTCAAAAACTATGTTTTAGTGTTTATGCATCTGCTTCATTTAGAACACCCTCTAATGGTCATGTTCTGATGCCAGAATACTTTAAAACAGGTCAATACACCCTAAAAGCATAGTTGCATATGCCGTGGTTTACACTAGTTTTCTTATGGCCTGAAAAGCTCAAAAATGATCTTTTAGTGTTTCTGCACTGGTTTCCTTCAGAACAGCCTCCAATGGTCATGTTCTGATGCCAGAATACTGTCAAACAGCTCAATGCATCGTAAATGTACCGTTGCATATGCCGTGGTCTAAACTAGTGTTCTTATGACATGAAAACCTCCAAAACGATGTTTTAGTAGTCGTACATTGGTTTTTAACTATACAGTTTGTAATGGTCATGTTCTGATGCCAGAATACTGTCAAACAGCTCAATGCATCCTAAATGTACAGTTGCATATGACATGGTTTAAACTAGTGTTCTTTTGACCTGAAAACCTCAAAAACTATGTTTTAGTGTTTAAGCATTGGTTTCCTTCAGAACAGCCTCCAATGGTCATGTTCTGATGCCAGAGTACTGTCAAACAGCTCAATGCATCCTAAATGTACAGTTGCATATGCCGTGGTTTAAACTAGTGTTCTTATGACCTGAAAAGCTCAAAAACTATGTTTTAGTGTTTATGCATCTGCTTCATTTAGAACACCCTCTAATGGTCATGTTCTGATGCCAGAATACTTTAAAACAGGTCAATACACCCTAAAAGCATAGTTGCATATGCCGTGGTTTAAACTAGTTTTCTTATGGCCTGAAAAGCTCAAAAATGATCTTTTAGTTTTTCTTCATTGGCTTCCACCTGAATAGCCTCTAATGGTGATGTTTTGATGCCAGAATACTGTCAAACAGCTCAATGCATCCTAAATGTACAGTTGCATGTGCCGTTGTTTAAACTAGTGTTCTTATTACCTAAAAAGCTCAAAAACGATGTTTTGGTGTTTATGCATTGGTTTTAATTCAAAACAGCTTCTAATGGTCATGTTCTGATGCCAGAATACTGTCAAACAGCTCATTGCATCCTAAATGTACAGTTGCATATGTCTTGGTATAAACTAGTGTTCTTATGACCTGAAAAGCTCAAAAACGGTGTTTTATTGTTTATGCATTGGTTTCTAACATTACATCTTAAGATGGTCATGTTCTAATGACAGGCAACTTTAAAACAGCTCAATACACCATAAAAGCACAGTTTCAAATGCCTTGGTTTGAACTAGTGTTCGTATGACCTGAAAACCTCAAAAACTATGTTTTCGTGTTTAAGCGTTGGTTTCCTTCAGAACAGCCTCCAATGGTCATGTTCTGATGCCAGAGTACTGTCAAACAGCTAAATGCATCCTAAATGTACAGTTGCATATGCCGTGGTTTAAACTAGTGTTCTTATGTTCTGAAAAGCTCAACAACAATGTTTTAGTGTTTCTGCATTGGTTTCCTTCAGAACAGCCTCTAATGGTCATGTTCTGATGCCAGAATACCTTAAAACAGGTCAATACACCGTTAAAGCACAGTTGCATATGCCGTGGTTTAAACTAGTCTTCTTATGACCTGAAAAGCTCAAAAACTATGTTTTAGTGTTTAAGCATTGGTTTCCTTCAGAACAGCCTCCAATGGTCATGTTCTGATGCCAGAGTACTGTCAAACAGCTCAATGCGTCCTAAATGTACAGTTGCCAATGCCGTGGTTTAAACTAGTGTTCTTATGACCTGAAAAGCTTAAAAACTATGTTTTAGTGTTTCTGCATTGGTTTCCACCAGAACAGCCTCTAATGGTCATGTTCTGATGCCAGAATACCTTAACCCTCACGCAGCCTTCGAGGGGGTCAGTCCGACCCCACGAGACAAACTATGAAACTTATGATTCTTTTTACGTTTTTGGCCACAAGGCACCTACGCGTCGCAGGATCCGCTGCGGCTCGGTCACCGCTCCCTTCTTCTTCGTCACAGGCCCGTCCCGCATCCTCCCGGGGTCCGGCGCGACCCCGGCCCACGGAACCTTCCCGTCAGGCGTCCTGCCGGGGTCCGGCGCGACCCCAGCTCCCTGTACCTCCCCGTCAGGCGTCCTCCCGGGGTCAGGCGCGACCCCAGCCCCATGTACCTCCCCGTCCCGCATCCTCCTGGGGTCAGGCGCGACCCCAGCTCCCTGTACCTCCCCGTCAGGCGTCCTCCCGGGGTCCGGCGCGACCCCAGCTCCCTGTACCTCCCCGTCAGGCGTCCTCCCGGGGTCAGGCGCAACCCCAGCCCCATGTACCTCCCCGTCCCGCATCCTCCCGGGGTCAGGCGCGACCCCAGCTCCCTGTACCTCCCCGTCAGGCGTCCTCCCGGGGTCAGGCGCGACCCCAGCCCCATGAACCTCCCCGTCAAGCGTCCTGCCGGGGTCTTGGCGCCGCGTTAGAAACCCATTCTTTCGTAGCTCTCATTGTGGCGTTCGTGTGCAGCCTTGTTCATTGTGGCCATTTGCTAAATTTTCGTGCCCAGAGCGAGTCGCTGCGTGTGAAGAGCCAGTGGCATCGATGTTTCCACAGCGAGTCACTGATCAGCGCGCTACTGTTGGCAGGTTTAGTTGAGGTTAGGGTGGTCTGTCGAGGAGCTCCCGCCCCCTGCGACTTGTCCACCGGTCTGCGGGGGAGTTGAGCCTGGTTGTAAACCTCCACACGGTGCGGTTCTCAGAGTAATGGCTGTCTACAAGAAGACGGTAAGAAAAGCGTTTCAGTGAAATAATACCTTCTGTTTTAAAATGTTTGTTAAAAGAAAACGAGAGAGAGAGATGCTTTGGCTTTTTGGTTTTTCCTTTTCAGCTACAGACCATCGCAGTCATTTGATCAGAGCGGAGGGCAGCCAAAGGCCTCAGTATCTTGAGGATCACAACACAAAAAGGCACAGTGTGACTGTTCCCTATGAGCCGCCCCAGGTATCACTGCCTCTCACTTCTGACCTTTCCCCTAACGTAGCAATTAAATGTTATCATTCTGTTGTGCCTCTCGTTCCGCTTTCACGGTTTGTCATCCCTGAAATTACCCGTGCACTAAACGACTACTATCCTGCATGTGTTTCAGCCGGGCTCAGAGATCACCACAATCCTGTTCAACTTCATGTGCAACAGCTCCTGCATGGGAGGCATGAACCGCAGACCCATCCTCACCATCCTGACCCTTGAGACTTCAGAGTACGTATGGTTTCATCTTCCAGGATTGGTGTGAGCTGAAATGTATTTCTGGCTGTCTACAAGAAGACGGTAAGAAAAGCGTTTCAGTGAAATAATACCTTCTGTTTTAAAATGTTTGTTAAAAGAAAACGAGAGAGAGAGATGCTTTGGCTTTTGGTTTTTCCTTTTCAGCTGCAGACCATCGCAGTCATTTGATCAGAGCGGAGGGCAGCCAAAGGCCTCAGTATCTTGAGGATTACAACACAAAAAGGCACAGTGTGACTGTTCCCTATGAGCCGCCCCAGGTATCACTGCCTCTCACTTCTGACCTTTCCCCTAACGTAGCAATTAAATGTTATCATTCTGTTGTGCCTCTCGTTCCGCTTTCACGGTTTGTCATCCCTGAAATTACCCGTGCACTAAACGACTACTATCCTGCATGTGTTTCAGCCGGGCTCAGAGATCACCACAATCCTGTTCAACTTCATGTGCAACAGCTCCTGCATGGGAGGCATGAACCGCAGACCCATCCTCACCATCCTGACCCTTGAGACTTCAGAGTATGTATGGTTTCATCTACCAGGATTGGTGTGAGCTGAAATGTATTTGCTGGATAAAGAGTAGTGTTACATGGAAACCGAGGGTCGACGTGGTGTAACTTGCTTTTTACAAGGCGCATTCCGTACAGTATAATTTAATCGGTACGCGTAAAGCAACAGAGGCAGGCGTAGAAAGAAATTGAGGACGGCCCTTTTTTTTTTTTTTTTTTTAATCTTCATCAACGGGATTCTCGGCTCATCAAAACTTGACGCGAAGCAACTTTCGCAGCAGCGCCAGCATCAGTATCCCGCAGCGTTGGTTGTGGCTCTCGCTCCGCCGCGAGCCGCACACGACGCAGGGCATATCGTAGCCAAAGCCGACATGGCCTTCCACGGCCTCCTTCAGCATCAACTCGGGGAACGCCACGTAGCCCCTTCTGTAACGCTCCTTGCCTATCATTGCTTTCCGGACGCTTTCTCTGCCAGAGAACTTTTTCGCCAGGAAGTCGCACTCCTCCACTCCGGCAACGTGCACGTGATACACGTGCTCTCTCAGCATGTTGTCACCCGCTACGAAACGGGAAAGCCCTGACGCCGCACGCATCACACACGTGAGTGTCTACGGTGTCCAGCTCATACGACATGCCCTCACGGCTGCCCAGCTCCCTGAACAGGTTGTCCGCAGTGCGAGGGCCGACCACGCTCCTCTCGCTCGGCCTTTTCGTGTACAGCAGAGGCTTGCGCCCGTAGTCGTCGTCCAGCTGGGTGTCGGTCAGGTACGCCGTGAATCTCTCGCAAACTTCTTTGCATCTGTCGCGGTGTCGTCTCCCCGCGCCGGCACAGATGACGCATCGCTTTACGTTTAGCAGGTAACATTTGCCACCGCTGGCAAATAAGAGGGCGTCCGGAAACGCCACCATGCCGTGGGCGAACCTGAGTTCGCCCAGGTCCAAGGCCAATTGATCCGGTGGCAGGTGGCGGTGTCTGTAATGAGCCTTGACGCGAGCACACCGTCCGTCGCTGGCCAGGATGTGTTTGTCCAACAAGTCCCTCAAGGCACCCTCAGCGGCCAGAGCGTTCCCATGCGAACAGTCGCACTCCAGACCTCCGCCTAGGCCTCCTTCCGGGTCTGGGAATCCACTATGATCCAACGGGCACGGGGTTCCCTCTTCTTCTACGCGAAGGCGCAGACAGTCTGTGGTCCGCTCGAGCCGCGGCTCGAACACCGCGCAGCCGTCGGTTTGCAGGTCACCTTCTTCTTGAGAGGCCATAGCGTTGGAACCTTTCGACGAGACTGTGGATAAACGCTCGTTCCAAGCTTGTCAGGTGAAGTGGTACTGCGACGTATTCTCTCTGCGACTTTTAAGGTTCGCCGCACCTCCCTCCCCCCCCCGCACACAGTCACCCAACCCAAAATCTGAACCAGCGAGGGATCCTCCAATCGGCTCATCGTCATCTCACCGCCAGACAACTCCTCCTGAACCGTCCTCCACTTTGTCCGACGTGAAAAAGTCCTCCGACCGGGGCAATTTATTCCCACCAGGAGGATCCTCCAACTCGGAAAAATCCTGGGAAACCTGGGAAATCGAGGGAAAACTTGAAATGAGGCGGCGACTGGTCAATGGGTTCCGCCGCAGCGCTCCTCACATTGAGACTGGTGGAATAGCGTTGACACAATAGCGCAGGCCTCAGTGCCCGCAGCAGCCACGCTCCCCATACATGTAAAATAAAAAAGAAAAAAATTTATTTCACCACCCACCCGTCCCGCGTCCTCCCGAGGTCTGACGCGACCCCACGCTCGCACACACACACACACACACACACACACACACACACACACACACACACACACACACACACACACACACACACACACACACACACACACATTATTTGAATATTATCATATTATGAGGGAGAAAATAAAGACCAAATAAGCAAAACTTTTGATTAAATACTAAATATTTATTAAATATAAAACAGTAATCAAAGAAAGGAGTACACAATGCATTCATATGCACCCATATTCATATTCATATTAAAACCTCAGAGAGACTTTATCCAACGTGAAAAATCCTCCAACGTGGCAGGTTATCCCACCGGAGGGATTCCTCCAACGCGGTGAAGAGTCCTCCAACTTGGAAACTCGGTGTTTGTGTGTGTGTGTGTGTGTGTGTGCTTTCACCTGCAAATTATTCAAATTCAAATTATTTCACCACCACCCTCACGTCCTCCCTAGGTCCAACACGACCCCATGCTCCGCGCGCACACACACACACACACACACACACACACACACACACACACACACACACTGATTGATATATTATATTATATATATATTATATTATATTATGAGGGAGAAAATAAAGACCAAATATAAAAACAGTAATCAAAGAAAGGAGTACACAATGCATTCATATGCACCCATATTCACACACACACACACACACACACACACTGATTGATATATTATATTATATATATATTATATTATATTATGAGGGAGAAAATAAAGACCAAATAAGCAAAACTTTTGATTAAATGCTAAATATTTTTTGAATATAAAACAGTAATCAAAGAAAGGGGTACACAATGCATTCATATGCACTCATATTCATATTCATATTAGAATTCACATCACACGTATTCCAAATAATCCAAAAGTGTCCGGACACCTTAATCGGCACACGTAACGACAGAGGCTGGCGGGGCGGGGAGAAGCTCAATACAGCCGGCGATGTGAGCCAAGAGTTCAGAGACAGACTTGAACGGGACTCTCCTAGAGCCATTCACGAGCACGTATTGGAAACCGCGCGGGGTCGAACAAAACAAAACGCTCCGAGTACACTCGTCGGTAGCGATGTCAAACAGGTATCCCGCGTCATAGCCGCCCATATAACAAAAGACTATCCCCGCGTTCGGCTTCACCTCGGGCAGCTTGTCCGGATAGGCGTACAGCCCCCACCAGGTGTCGCCCAGTGTCGTTATCGCGCCGCGCACCTCACTCAGCAACCTCGTGGCAGACAGATCCTCAAAGCGCACTCCGTCTTCCTGGGGGGGACTCAGAAGCCTGGCGCGGTCCTCGGCGATAACTTTGCCGATCAGCCTCAAGGGGTCCAACGCCGTCCCGTAAGGGTCGGACCAATATGGGGCGGTGGTGTCCATGACCGTGTCGTCGCGAGCCACCGGCTCGAAGAGGATCTTGTAGACTCCATTGTAAACCACCAGAGAGAAAAATTTCAGACCCCTCACGGTCTTGATTGCACCCCAAAGAACAACGCCGTCCCCCGACTCTTTCCGGGGACTGGGGTTGCAGTCGGCCAGCAAAACTATTCCCTCGCACGGTGTAACGCGCGCGCGACACAGATGCACCAGCCCCTTGCCGGACGAGGCGCAGATCTTCCCCGTTAGGACCTCCATTTCCTCCCAGGTGGCGTTCAGGAGCGCCCAATTTCCCACGGGTCTGCGTTGCGAGACGTCAGGATGCGCGTCTCGCCAGACAGCGAACTTGTCATTGTCTCTGGCTTTTCCAGTTCCTTTAGAGAAGGTCTCTAAGATCTGAGCGACGGCGACGAGCTCCGGTCCGTTAGAGAAGTTAGAGGTCTCTGCGTCCATGTCGGTGAGCTCTGTTCAGTTTAGAGGGACGGGAAGAGTGGCCATCCTCTTCTGTCTTCTGTGGGGTTTATATGACGCCGACCGTGGGAAGGTGGCAGGTCTGACCGGGGGTCCGATCCCCGACCCTAACCTTGTTTTTGTTTTGTTTTGTTTTGTTTTTTCGTATTCTCTGGCACCACATCTCCATCGCTGCCAGAGGCATCAAACCAAAATCATCTCACCACGAAAGAACTCGGAGCCGTTCTCCACTTTATCCAACGTGAAAAATCCTCCAAGCTCCTCCAAGTTTATCCTACCAGAAGGATTTCTCCAACAAAAAAAAACATGTA
>NC_040883.2:17019928-17022428 GCF_900634795.4 Betta splendens
AGGAGGAGGAGGAGGAGGAGGAGGAGGAGGAGGAGAAAAGAGAGCTTCTGAAAAAAAGCAGGGCCAGCGGGTCGTGCTAGACGTCACAGAAGGGCTCGCCGGGCCTCGCAACGTGACGTGCGACAACTTTTTCACTTCCTACGAACTGGGCCAGCGGCTCCTGCGCAGGGAGCTCACCATGCTCGGTACGGTTCGCAAGAACAAGCCGGAATTGCCAAGGGCAGGAGCGCCTTCTCCTCCGCATTTGCCTTCACTCCCAGCACCGTCCTGGTGTCCTACGTGCCCAAGAAAAACAAAAACGTGATCCTGATGAGCACGCTACACTCGGCCGCCACGGCCGCCGACGACGTCCTCCTCGTCGACGCAGGACGGCGGGACAAAAAGCCCTTTGCCGTCCTAGACTACAACGCCACCAAGGGAGGCGTAGACAACCTGGACAAGGTGATAGGAACCTACAGCTGCAGGAGAAAGACGGCGCGCTGGCCCGTGGCGGTGTTTCACAACGTCCTAGACGTGTCTTGCTACAACGCTTTCGTCGTGTGGCGGGAGGCCCACCCGGACTGGATGCCCGGCAACCGCAGCAAGAGGAGGGTGTTTCTAGAGCAGCTGGGCAAGGCGCTCGTGACTCCTCTCATCCGCAGAAGGCGCCATCCGCCTCGAGGCGAAGCGTCCGCCTCGCTCGTGCGGACGCTTCAGAAGGGGGTTCGGGGTGCGGGTCCTCCTCCCGCTCCCTGTCCTGCTCTTCCGGACTCGGGGCAGCAGCAGCGGCAGGAGCAGCAGGAGCAGGAGCAGGAGCAGGAGCAGGAGCAGCAGCAGCAGCAGCAGCAGCAGCAGCAGCAGCAGCAGCAGCAGCAGCAGCAGCAGCAGCAGCAGCAGCGGCGGCAGCGGCAGCGGCAGCAGGCCCTCACCGCAGACCTCGTCTGGGGTGACGACGGGGACGATGAGGGTGACGGAGGAGAACACGACGGCCTCGGTTCCACCGCTAGCGACCGGGCGCAAAAGGGCAAGAGGAAAAGGTGTCAAATTTGTCCGCGCGCGAGGGACCGCAAAACAAACAACGTTTGCCATCGGTGCGAGAGATACATCTGCCACAGACATTTGCTCTTCTGCTGTTCAGACTGCGCCCCTCGCTCTTGAAGATAATTTGTTTGTTCATTAGCAAATGAAATAATAATAATAATAATAATAATAATCATAATACTAATAATATTCCGTGTGTTTTATACTATTGTTGATGTTTTTGTTGTTGTCAGTGTAGTAACACTATTTACAAACAAAGTGTAACATGTAAAAGAAAAATAATTAATAAAATAAAGCAAAAGCATTTGAATTAGGGTATTTTGTTTTTTTTTTCTCCAACCTGGGAAGTTTCCAACTTGGAAACACACAACGTCACGGCCCTCCTTGTATTCCCACACACACACACACACACACACACACACACACACACACACACACACACACACACACACACACACACACACACACACACACACACAAATTCTCCAGACAGAGGTTCTGTCTGCCTCCTGGGGGAAAAGATGAAATAAAAATAAAATGAAGACAGATGAAAAAAAAAAAACGGAAAAAAAAAAAAAAAAAACGGGGGAAAAAATAATAATAAAAGAGAAATAAATAAATACAAATAAATAAATACATTTTATTGGTTTTTATTTCATTTTATTTTACTTTATTTTACTCAACAGAGGGTGGAGGTTTGTCATTTCTATGCCAGGCTCCTGTGCATGATCCTCGGGTGCATCAACCAGGCGGGATCTCTGGTTCTCCACCACTGCCACTTGGCTCAGCTTTTCTGCCCAGCTTTCGAGGCACTTTCCTGGGCCACAGCAACTCCTTGGTAGGGGCGTCGCAGATTTCAACCCATGCTCTCTGGTCCCGGGGGTGCCCTGGGCTGGTTCTCCACTCCTGCCCTGGCCCGCATGCTTCACTCCTACCCAGCGTTCAGTGGGCCACGGCTCGGGGTTGCTTCGTAGGGCCCGTGGAGGTCCCAGACTTAGGAATAGATAAAAGTAAATGTCAAAGTCCCATACATCCACCCACCCCAGCCGGGGCCCTCTCCGAGCCCTCTCCCCGCCCTCACGCCATGCTTTCCGTCCGGGGTAAAGCCTGTGCGCCGCTCCTCCACAGTGAGAAGCCGGTAAACCAGAGGACCCAGCCGGGGCCCTCTCAGAGCCCTCTCCCCGCCCTCCATGCTTTCCGTCCGGGGTAAAGCCTCTGCTCTTCTCTCCCCGGACCCCTCTCCCCGCCGTCCCTCTGGGTTGAGCGTCACTACTCCTGTCCTCGTGGCCTCCCAACCAGGCCCACCCCGCGGCCCCGAGGGCCCACCCTTAAGCACTCCCCCCTGGGTTCACACATTTAGACACGCCGCCCTGGAGCTCCGTGCCCCTGGTACTCTGAACTGAGAACCAGGCAACGCGGCGGGGCCTGGCCGGGCCGGGGCCCTCTCCTCGTCGGGCCCGTCGATATCATCCACCTCGGG